>NC_066544.1:12418223-12448223 GCF_024679095.1 Eriocheir sinensis
CTACGGTATCACACAGCCACATTTAAGTACACTATAACATCACTTAACTTAGACTGGGATGAATTTAACTTGCCTTAATCTTTTCAAACATTTACCAAGCTTTTATATTACTAGAGGTGGTGGTGGTGGTGGAGGTGGAGGTGGTGGAAGTGGTGGTGAAGGTGGAAGTTTATGGTACTCCTGGGAAACAAGGCAAAGACAGAAGAGGATTAGGTAGTAGTAGTGGTAGTAGTAGTAGTAGTAGTAGTAGTAGTAGTAGTAACATGGGGTAGTTATCAATATTAGTTTCTTTTTTCTTTTCTCATCACTAATCAGTCTTTCGTTTTTTCTTCCTTTTTTTATCCTTTTTTTTCTTCTTTCAGTCATGGTTCCTTTTTATTATTCGTCCGTTTTCCTTACAGTGCCGCCCCTCCTCCTCCTCCTCCTCCTCCTCCTCCTCCTCCTCCTCCTCCTCCTCCTCTTTCCATACACAGCCATTTACAAGAAGTGTCATGGAGGTTTACCTGAGGGAATACTTACATATCTTTCCCATTCCTCTTCCCCTTCCCCTTCCCCTACCCCTTCCCCCACCCCCACCCCAACCGCAACCCCCTCCCCTACCCCTTCCTCCACCCCTAAACACCCTCCCTTCCCCTATCCATCTCCCACACTACCAAACGCACTCCCTTCCCCTACCCCTAACCACATCCCCTTCCCCCACCCCCAACCGCACCCCCTTCCCCTACCCCTTACCCCCTACAGTCTCCCCTCCTTCCCCAACCGCTCCACACCTCATCCCTTCCTTTCACCCCATTGCCAATCACCCCACCCTTCCTCTACCTCTCACCCCTACAGTACCCCCATTTGCCCCACTCCCTTCTTCTCTCCCCCCTTTCCCCTCCCCACCCCAGCCCATTCCCGCCCCCTTTTCGTTTTTCATTCCCATATATCACGCCCCCATCTGCCCCCTTCTCCCCCCTCCCCCCCTCTCAACGACACCCCCGGGAACTGAACACTTGTCTCTTAAGCGTTAGAGTGCCAAAAGAGGGGTGAGGGGTGAGGGGGGGAGGGTGGAAGGGGGGAATTATGGAAAGTACGCGACGTTTACTGTGTGTCTCTACGAGTGCTGTTTTCTCTCTCTCTCTCTCTCTCTCTCTCTCTCTCTCTCTCTCTCTCTGTAAATACTAAAATCCTTCTCTTGCATTCTTTTTTTACATTCAAATATTATTAATAAAGAGTAAAGGAGAGAGAGAGAGAGAGAGAGAGAGATAATGATAGTAAGTTTGCCTCTATTTCCTCCTCCTCTTCTTCTTCTTTTTCCTCCTCCTCCTCCTCCTCCTCCTCCTCCTCATCTTCATTAGCTTTTCTCTCTCTCCGCAATTTCCTCTCTCACTTAAAATCATTTACCTAAATTATACGACTCGTCTTCATGTCTTGCCATTTCCTTCTCCTCCTCCTCCTCCTCCTCCTCCTCCTCCTCCTCTTGATACTCCTCTTTTTCCTCTTCTTTCTCACTTTTTCCTCTTGGTCTTCCCTCTTGACGGTGTAAACTATTCTTCCAGTATTTTCCTCTCATCTTTTTCTTCTTTTCTTCCTTTCTTCTTTAACTAGCTATATTTTCCTCCTCCTGTTCTTCCTCCTTCCTCTTCTTTCTCTCTTTTTCCTCTTGATCTTCCCTCTTGACAGTCTAACTTTTCTTCCAGTATTTTCCTCTCATCTTTTCTTCTTTTCCTCTTTTCTTCTTTAACTAGCTACATCTTCCTCCTCCTGTTCTTACTCTTTTTCCTCTTCTTTCGCTCTTTTTCCTCTTGATCCTCCCTCTTGACAGTCCAACTTTTCTTCCAATATTTTCCTCTCTTCTTCTCTTCCTCTTTTTTTCTTTAACTAGCTACATCTTCCTCCTCCTGGTCTTCCTCCTCTTCATCATTTCTTCCTATTCTCCTCTTCCTTTTGCTAACATCATCTACTCTTTCTCTTATTCTGGTTTCCTTCTCTTCTCCTTACTCTTCCTCCTCTTCTTACACTTCTTCCTTCTTCCCTCTTTCTTAATTCCCCTTCTTGACAGGTTAGTTATTCTTCAAGGTTCTTCTTCTCATTCGTTTCATTTGTCTTTTCCTTTATTCAGTTTTCCTCCTCCTCCTCTTCTTACTCTTCCTCCTCCTCCTCCTCTTTCTTTTTTCTTAATTTTCCTTCTTGACAGTTTATCTTTTGGTATTTTCGTCTCTATCTTTTAATATATCTTTTCCTTTAACCAGTTTTCCTCTGTTCCTCCTTCTCTTATTTATTCTTTATTTATCTTTTTCCTTTTTCTTAATTCTCCTTCTTAACAGTTTATTTTTTTCCTTCGGGTATTTTTGTATCTTTCTTTCAATATATCTTTCCTTTAACCAGTTTTCCTCTCTTCCTCCTTCTCTTATTTATTCTTTATTTATCTTTTTCCTTTTTCTTAATTCTCCTTCTTAACAGTTTATTTTTTCCTTCGGGTATTTTTGTATCTTTCTTTCAATATATCTTTCCCTTTAACCAGTTTTCCTCTCTTCCTCCTTCTCTTATCATTCTCTATTTCTCTCCTTCTTTCCTTTCGGTATTTTTGTCTCTTTCTTTCAATATACTTTTATCCTCATTCTATTTTCCCCCTCCTCCTCCACTTCTTCTTAATCGTCCTCCTCCTCTTCCTCCTAACATTCTTCCTCTTCATTTCCTTCTTTCAGTGTCGGTCTTTTAACATACCTTTACTCTCTCTCTCTCTCTCTCTCTCTCTCTCTCTCTCTCTCTCTCTCTCTCTCTCTCTTTCTCTCTCTTGTTCCTCCTCTTCTTTTTCCTCTTTCTCCTAACTTTCCTCTCCTCAATTTTCTCTCTTAACTGCCTCTTTTCTTTCAGCTTCTTGGTTTTGTTCTTTTATCATATCTTTTACCTTTTTCGTTTTTCTTCTACTTCCTACCTTTCTTTCTCTTCCTCTTTTTTGTTTTTTTCCTTTTTCTTTTTCTTTTTCGTTCTTCTTCTTTTTCTTCTTTTTTTCTTTTTTTCTTTTTCTTCTTTTTCTTCTGCTTTTCCTTTTTCCTCCTCCTCCTCCTCCCAATCCTCTTCTTAATTCTTCTTGAGTGTCTATCTGTATTTCCTGCTTTTAGACTTTATCCGAATTCATCTTTCTTCCTCCTCTTCCTCTTTCTCCTTTATTTGGTCTTCCTCCTCTCTCCGTTTATTCTTCTTCCTATCTTTATCTTTCATCTTTATCTTTACCTTCTATTTGTACGTCTCCGCTTTCCATCTATTTTCTTTCTATCGTCTTATTTCTTTTCCACTATTATTTTTATCCAATTTTCTTGTTCTATTTCCTACATCGTTTCTATTTTTCCTCATAATGTTTGTTTTTTGTCTAGTTTGTCCTCCTTTTCACCCTCGTTTTCTTTGTTTTCTCTTGTTTTCCCATTTCATTCATCAGTTATATATGTACTTTGCTTACTATATTGTTCTCTTTTTCTTCTTTGTTTTCTTTTTTTCTTATAATTCCTTTTCTTATTTTCGTTTTCATTCTTATCATCGTCATTCTTATTTCCTCTTCCTTTTCTTCTTCTTCCTCTCATCTATTTCTTACTCTTGTTTTCTTTTTTTCCTTCTTTCTTCTCTACCAAAACATTTCCTACTAAATTGTTCTCTTTTTCTTCTTTGTTTTCTTTTTCTTATTATTCCTCTTCTTATTATCATTATCTTTCTTATCATTGTCATTCTTTTTTCCTCTTCCTTTTCTTCTTCTTCCTCACATCTACTTCTTACTCTTGTTTTCTTCTTTTCCTTCTTTCCTTCCTTCCTTCCTTCTTTATTATCACTCTTATCATCGTTATGCTCATTTCCTCTTCCTTTTCATCTTCTTCCTCTCATCTACTTCTTACTTTTGTTTTCTTTACTTCCTTCTTTCTTCTCTATCTAACCACATTATCCTCCTCCTGTTCTTCCTTCTCCTCTTCTTCCTCCTGTTTTACCTGTTTTCCTTTTTCCTTTTCCTCACTTCAACTGATCTTACTCTCCCTAGCCACTCCTCCTCCCCTCCTCCTCCTCCTCCTCCTCCTCCTCCTCCTCCTTCTCCAATTCCTCCTCCTCCTGCAATGAATTATGTGCGCCTTGGAGCCTCCAGTCCCGGGGCTCTCTTGATGAACAAAGACGAGAGGGAAATGTTATTGAACTCTACTGCAGGGAAGGGGAAGAGGAAGGAGAAGGAGGAAGAGGAGGAGGAGAAGGAGGGAAGAAGGAAGAGAGGAAAGAGGAGGTAAGAGGAAGGAAAAAGGTTATTGGTGGCAGGGGAGGGAAGAGAAGGAGAGGGGGGGAGAAGGAGGAGGAGGAAGATGGAAGAGGAGAGAGGAGGGGGGGAAGAGAGGGAAGAGAGAAATGGGGAGGGAGGAGAGTAAGGAAAAAAAGGGAGAATACTGACGGAAGAGAGGAAGAAGTGAAAAGGGAGATGGAGGGAAGGGAAGAGGGGAGGAAAGAAGGAAGAAGTAAGGTAGGAGGAAGGGAAGAAGAGGGAGAGGGAGGGAGGGGAAGACTAGAGGGAAGAAGGGAGAGAGGTCAGGGTGAAGAGAAGAGGAAAAAAGGGAGGAAGGAAGGAGGAAGGGAAGGAAGCTGCGTCTAGGGAGTAAGCGATGGGGGATAAAACGAAGGGGAAAGAGAAAGGGAGAGTACAGAAAAGGGAAGGAGGAAAAGGAGGGAGGAAGAAAGAAAAAAAGGGGAAAAATATCTACGTTTTGGGGTTAAGGAATGGAAGGAAGAAAGGAGGGAGGAAAGGGAGGAAGCTGGGGGTAGGGAGTAAGTGAAGGGGATAAAACGGAGGGAAAGGAGAAGAGAAGGAAGGAAGAAAGGAAGGAGAAAAAGGAGAAAGGAAGGGGAAAGAAAAATAAAATATCTACGTTTTGGGGTTTAAGAATGGAAGGAAGAGAGGAGGAAGGATAAAATGTAAGAAAAAGTAGAAAAAACAAAAAATAAGAAAAAACAAAACAATGTAGAAAGTGAAAAAGGAGAGAGAAAGGGAGAAGAAAGGAAAATATCAACGTTTTGGGGTTAAGTGACAGAAGGAAGAAAGGAGGGAGAATAAAATGTAAGAGAAAGTAGAAAAACAAATATAAGAAAACCCAAAACAATGTAGAAGAAGAAACAGGGAATAGGAGAGAAACAGAAGACAAACAGGAAACAGTAAAAGAAAAGAAAACGGGAATTAGATGCACACGATAAAGATGGAAACAAGGAAAGAGAGACAGATGGAGATGGAGAAAGAAGGAGAAGAAAGAGGAAGAGAAGAAAAGGAGAGAGAAGGAGGCTGAGTTTCGAAGTAAATGATGGAGGGGAAAAAAAAGCGGAGGGAAAGAGGGAGTGAGTGATGGAAGGAGAGATTAAGGGAGGGAGGGAGGGAGGGAAGAAGTGGAGTGGAGGAGAATGGAAGGAGAGGAAGTTGCGTTTTGAGAGTTACTGATGGAGGGTAAAACGGAGAAAAGGGAGGGAGAGAGGGAAGGGAGGGAGGGAAGAGGGGAGGGAGGGAAGGGGAGGGAGGGAAGGAAGGAGGGAAGAAAGGAAGCTGTGCCTTGAGAGTATGAGATGGAGGAGAAAAAGAAGAAAGAGAGGGAAAAGAATGCATGAATAAATCTATGTATATGTGTATGTATGTATGTATGTATATATGTGCGTATGTGTATGTATGTATGTCTAAATGAATCTATATACTGAAGACCTCAAGTTAGAAATGAGGAAAGGAAGAAAGGTAAAAAATAAAGTAAAGAAAGAAAAAATAAGATATGAGAAAAAAAGGAAAGAAATGAAAGTAAAAAGAAATGAACGTAGACAGAGTTCATTAAAGGAAATAAAAGAAAATAGAGTAAATAAGTAGATGAATAGGAAACAAAGAAGAATTATACAAAAGGGGAAAAAAAGTAAAAAAAAAAAAAATCACAAGGAACAAGAGCCAAAAAAAAAAAAAACTTAGTAAAGAAGAACTTGTAAGATTTTCAAAAAAAATAAAAAAAAATAATCAAGTAAACGAATAAATAACAAAAACAACATCAAAATACCAAGAAACTCAGGAAAAAGAACAGGAAAAAAAAAGGAAGGAAGAAGATGTCAGGATCCTCTTAAAGTGTGTGTGTGTGTGTGTGTGTGTGTGTGTGTGTGTGTGTGTGTGTGTGTGTGTGTGTGTGTGTGTGTGTGTGTGTGTGTGTGTGTGTATGTAAAGAGGCAATCCATCTACCTGTCTGCCCTTCTTCCTGTTTACTGTTAACGTGAAAAAGAGGAGGAGGAGGAGGCAGAGGAGGAGGAGGAGGAGGAAGCGGAAGGAGAAGAGGAAAAGGAAGGAGAGGGGAGAAGGAAAAATGAAAAAAAAACCGGTATTGGTCGTCTCCTCCTCCTCCTTCTCCTCCTCCTCCTCCTCCTCCTCCTCTTCGAAGCTTACATAAGAACATAAGAACGTAAGGAGTCTGCAAGAGGCCGGCTTTCCTATACAAGACAGCTCCTTTAATCCTAACCCTACCTTACCTCACTATCCATGAATTTATCCAACCTCTTCTTGCATGTATCTATGGTATTGGCACCCACAACATGACTGCCAAGCCTGTTCCATTCATCCACCACCCTATTCGTAAATCAATTCTTGCCTATGGAGAGAAGTTGATGATTAGGCTGAAAATAACTTAGTGGAAGAGAGAGAGAGACGTATGCTCCTTTTATTTACACAAGTTTTAATATTCAACAGTGATGCCAATTCTTCATGACTCTCTCTCTCTCTCTCTCTCTCTCTCAAGGGCACTCCTATGACCTCTCAGCCAATTTTAGGAGGCAAACAAAAGCCACTTATTTTTCGCTGCCGGAAAATATGAAACTCGAAATGGAAAACAAAAAAAGGGAAGCAGCCGGAGAAGTTTTGGACATAAATGAAAAAAAAAATATATTGTTGTTGTTATATTGTTGCATTTGAAGGGGTGATGTATTTTTTTAAGGGGGGACGTTTGTATCTTTTGTTCCTGTGATTTTATTGTGGATATTTATATAATTTTTTTTATCTTTTTATTTCTTTTTTTGTTGTTGAATTTGAAGGGTTGTATTATTTTTTTGCCCCACGTAGTTGTTTGTTTTAATTTTTTATTGTTGTTTTTTATGTTTGTTTAATTATTTGTTGTATTTTATCTATTTGCTTAAGTTTTTTTTATATATATATTCCATTTTTTATTGAACTTGATGGGGTGTACTTTTTTGGCCTCCTTGTTCCCTTTTGTTCCTATTTTATTATTGATTCTTATTTATTTATTTGTTCATTTATTTATTTGTTTTCTTTCATATATCTATCTTGTTTTTTTATTTTCTTTATTTTTTGTCCTTTATTTCGCTCACTTTTTTTTGTTCTATTCTTCGTTTTTTCTTTGTTTATGTTGTTCTTTTTTGTTGTTCTTATACGTAGGAGTTTTTCTTTATTTTCTTTACTTTTCATTTTTGTCTTTGTACTCATTCCTTGCTCTCCTTAGTTCTTCCATTCTTTCCCTCTCTCTCCTTCGTTTCCTCATGTTTTCCTGTCTTCCTCCTTCCTTTACCTAGATTTTCCTCTTTTCCTCTCTCGTTATTTCTCTTTTATTGTTGTTTCCATCACTACTATCATTATCATTATCATCATTTCTATTATTACAATCATCATTACTTACTGTTTTGCTTTATTCCGTCAGTCAGTCTTGGAAATCTTACATAAAATACATAACAAGAAAATCAAACGTCAATCTTTTACGATATTCAATAATTTTGCTGCTTAGAAATTAATGTTTTGCTTGAATCTATATAAAAAAACACTGACGTCAACCATGAAAATTACACACACACACACACACACACACACACACACACACACACACACACACTCAATTACAGCCCACAAACCTCTTCCCTTCTCTTCCTTAACTGTATTACTTTCTTGTTACAAACCTAAGGAGGAAGATTACATACCTCTCCTCCTCCTCCTCTTCTTGCTCTTCTCCTCCTCCTCCTCCTCCTCCTCCTCCTCCTCCTCCTCCAGTTTCATCTTTCACTCCAATTTCTTCCGCTTCACTTTCCTTCAATCTTTCCTCCATTCTATTTTATTCTCTCCGTTATTTCTTTTCTCCATTCTTTAGTCTTCCATAAGTTTGCTCCTTCCTCTCTCTCTTCTTCCTCTCCTTCCTTCCTCTCTCTTTGTCTTCTATTCTCCTTCCCTTTTAAAGTCCGTTCCCACATTCTTCAAGTCACTTCCTGTCTCTCTCTCTCTCTCTCTCTCTCTCTCTCTCTCTCTCTCTCTCTCTCTCTCTCTCTCTCTCTCCTGTGAAAATGACAATACATTAATAAAACGCGAGGAGGAGGAGGAGGAGGAGGAGGAGGAGGAGGAGGAAGAGGAGGAAGAGGAAGAAGAAAAGGGGAGGAGGAAAAAACAGCAAAACAATAAATAAGCTGAAAAAATAGTGATTGAAATGTATAAACAAGAAGAAAGAGTTAAAGAAAATAAAAACAAACAAACAATAGAAATAAATAAAAGAAAATGAAAGAGAGAAAGGAAAGGAAAAAAAGAAAAGAAAAACGTTAAAAGGACAATTGGGAACGGAAATAAAGGGAATATAAAAAAAAATGAGAGAGAGAGAGAGAGAGAGAGAGAGAGAGAGAGAGAGAGAGAGAGAGAGAGAGAGAGAGAGAGAGAGAGAAATACACATTGCTATATACATGCCCAGCGTTCAAACTATCACATTCTATATTATCAAAACTCTCATTCCATTTGTCTCTCTCTCTCTTTCTTTTTTCTTTTTCTTTCTTTCCTCTTTATTCCAAGGTCATTTTATTTCTCTCACTGTGTATTCCTCGTTTCTTCCTCTCTTTTTTTTCCATCTTCTCTCCCTTCCTCTCCTCTCCCTTACTAGTCTTCCTTCTCCCCTCCTCTTCCCTCCCCTTCCCTTGGCTATCTCCCTTCCCCTCCTCCCACTAACTTTACCCTTATCCAACTACTCCTTTTTCTCTCTCTCCTTCCTTTCCCTTATTTCTCCTCCTTATCCTCCTCCCCTCCTTTCTCTCCCCTCTCCCCCCTTTTTCCCGTCCCCCAACTGACCTACTTTCTCAATGAGTGCAATATCTCTCTCCCCCTTCTCCCCTCTCCCTTCTCTCCCCTCTCCCCTCCTTCATTCTTTCCTTCCCTCGTTCTCTAACAAAAAATATATCAGGACGAGTATTTCAACCTTCTCTTATTATTTTTTTTTTGTTCTTTCTCTTCCTTCCTATTTCCTTCCTTACCTCCTTCCTTCCTTTCTTTTTCCTACCGTTTCCTATTTCCTCTTTTCCCCTTTTCTCTCTCTCCATCCCTCAATCTTTTCCTTCTTCTCTTACTCCTCCCTTTCCCTAGTTCTTTCCTCTTTATCTCTCTCCCTCTCTTTCTCTCTCCCTCTCTCTCTCTTTCTCTCTCTCCTATTTCCACAATATTGGCTATACTGCTGAAGCCAACCGCAGGGCCCTCTTTTCTCTCTCTCTCTCTCTCTCTCTCTCTCTCTCTCATGTCGAATTGTAATAGTGTTTAAATGTTGGAAGTATTAAGAGAAACAAAATTACTGCCAAACAAATTAAAATCAACATATACACTTTTTTAAATCACTTACTAAGAAACAAAACAAGAAAAGAACTACGAAAGAAATTTATGACAGAGTGACAACAAAGAAAAACTAGAACAAAAGAAAAAGAAAATAAACAAAAGACACAGCAGTACCCCCCCAAAAAAGGTTAAACAGCTCAGGTACACACAGGTAAGGTCTATTATTGAACCGGCCGCCGCACCGCTCACCTGAATTCTTACCTGAGCCACTATTGAGACAGGTAAGGGTTGCTAATAACACTGCATGATTATTGGGCAGGTACCGAATGTGTGACCTGCGCTCTCTCTCTCTCTCTCTCTCTCTCTCTCTCTCTCTCTCTCTATTACAGAATCCAAACATCGCGTAAAAGCTATATTTTCTCAAGATAATGACTGTTTGTGTGTGTGTGTGTGTGTGTGTGTGTGTGTGTGTGTGTGTGTGTGCTGAAGGGCATGAAGACACGTTTCAGGATTTTTTTTTAGTGATGTAGAAAATGAAAGGAAGAGAAGAGAAAGGAGGAAAATAAAAGAAAATGAGAGAGAATGAGAGGAAATGAAAGGTAGGGAAAAGTGAATGAAATGAGAAGGAAATAAAAAGGAAAGAAATTAAGAAAAAAAGATAAAATGAAGGCTTATGAAAAAAGGTAAAACCAGCCCATCTGTAACACTCGAGCAAGACAAAAAAAAAGAGATAAAAAATAAAGATCAACATAAATAAAAAATGAAACACGTAAAGATAATGAAGAGAGAGAGAGAGAGAGAGAGAGAGAGAGAGAGAGAGAGAGAGAGAGAGAGAGAGAGAGAGAATAGAGAATAGAAAATAGAGAATAGAGAAGAGAGAATAGAGATACCGAGAGAGAGAAACTAAAAAGAAAAAAAAAAAGCGCCCCCTTTACCCCTAAAAAAAACTCACCTGCCTGAAATACCTGAGCTAATTAGTATGAACGTGAGGGAAGGTACGTCTGGCCTTACACCTGAGGAAGGGGAGGGGAGGGGGAGGGGCAGGTGAAGGTGGGGATTAAAGGAGAATTACTCTTAGGGATTAGATGAGGAGGAAATGGAGAACAGAATATGAAAGAGGAAGGGAGGGAAGGAGGGATAAGAGGAGGGATAAAGAGCAGGAGATGAGGAGGGGGAGGAGGAGGGAAGAGACGGGGGATAAGAGGAAAAAGAGATGGTTTTGGAAATGGGATAAGGATAATAATTGAGAGAAAGAGAGAGAGAAGCAAGGAAGGAAGATAAGAGGCAAGCAGTAAGAGGGAGAAATAGGAGAAATAATGAAGAAGAGGTTTAATAGAAGGAGAGGAGGAGAAAAAAAAGAGATAGTTTTGGAAATAGAATAGAGAAAGATAATAATTGAGAGAAAGAGAGAGGGAAGCAAGGAAGGAAGGTAAGAGGTAAACAGTAAGAGGGGGAAGAGGAGAGGGAATAAAGGAGAGGTTTAATAGAAGGAGAGAAGAAGGAGAAAAAAAGAGTTGGTTTTGGAAATAGGATAAAGATAATAAAAGGGAGAGAAAGAGAGGGAAGCAAGGAAGGAAGGTTAGAGGTAAACAGTAAGAGGGGGAAGAGGAGAGAGAATAAAGAGGAGGTAAAAAAAGAGGAGGATAAGGGGAGAAAAAGGAAAAAGGAGGAGAAAGAGGAAGAAGGAAAACGGACCGCAGAGAAAGAAGAAAAATATGCATAAGAAATGGCTGATAGAGAGAAAGAGAAATATAGACAGATAGATAGATAGACAGATAGATAGACAGATAGATGATAAAGTAGTACATACGAAAACACTTCCTAATGCAGCAAGATAGATAAATAGATAAAGAGAAAAAAAAGAGAAACGACGAAAAAATCCCTTAGCATAAACAGAGATAGATAGATGGATAGATGAATAGATAGATGGATAGATAGATAAAAAGAAAGATAGAAATGGATAAAGAAAGAGAGAAAGAAGAAGAGAATACACCATAACTCTTTCATACATAGGCAAGGTAAAGTTAGGTAAGGCAAAATAAGGTAAAGTAAGCTAAGGTAAGGTAAGGTAAATTAGGGTAAGGTAAGGTTAGGTAAGGTAAATTAAGGTACGATAAAGCAAGGTAAAGTAAGGTAAGGTAAGGTAAGGTAAGGTAAGATAAGGTGAGGTAAAGTAAAATAAGGTAAGGTGAGTTAAGGTAAGGTAAAGTAAGGTTAAGTAAGGTAAATTTAAGTAAGATAATGCAAGGTAAGGTAAAGAAAGGTAGTGTAAGGTGAGGTAAGGTAAAGTAAGGTAAGGCAAGGTAAGGTAAGGTAAGGTAAGGTAAAGTAAGGTGAGATAAGGTGAGGTGAGGTGGGGTAAGGTAAATTAAGGTAAGGCAAGGCACGGTAAGGTAAGGTAAGGTAAGGTAAGATAAGGTGAGCTGAGGTGGGATAAGGTAAATTAAGGTAAGGCAAGGCAAGGTAAGGTTAGGTAAAGTAAGGTAAGGTAAGGTAAGGTAAGGTAGAGTAAGGTAAGGAGTGAAACTAAACACGCTTCAGTACAGGACGTAAGTAAATCGATTAAGTTCAAACCAACATATATTCTTTTTAAGGCCGCAAGTTTGACAGCGACTGACTACAAGGCTGACACGAGGAGAAAGAGAAAGTTAGCGAGTTAGAAAGTTAGTGATGCCGTGGACTTTTGTTTCCATTAGGTATACACATGCTCTTTGAAGGTAAGGTAAGGTAAGGTAGGGTAAGGTAAGGTAAGGTGGGTGAGGCAATATAAGGGAAGGGAAGGGAAGGGAAGGGAAGGTAAGGTAAGGTAAGGTAAGGTAAGGTAAGGTGGGTAAGGCAATATAAGGGAAGGGAAGATAAGGAAAGGGATGGGAAGGTTAGGTAAGGTAAGGTAAGGTAAGGTAAAGTAAGGTAAGGTATGGTAAGGGAAGGGAAAGTTAGGGAAGGGAAAGAAAGGGAAGGGAAGGGAAGGGAAGGGAAGGTTAGGTAAGGTAAGGTAAGGTAAGGTAAGGTAAGGTTAAGGAAGATAAGGAAAGATAAGGGAAGGAAAGGGAGAGAAGGGAAGGGAAGGAAAGAAAGGGAAGAAAAGGGAAGGGAAGGGATGGGAGAGAAAAGTAAGGGAAGGGAAGGGAAGAGAGGGGTAGGTTAGGTAAGGTAAGGTAAGGTGAGGTAAAACAAAGTAAGGCAAGATGAGGTAAGGTAAGGAAAGGAATGAGAGTGGAAGGAAAAAGACAACGAAGGGAAGGGAAGCAAAAAGAACTAACAAGAGAGGAAGATAAATAGAACGGAAGGTAAAGGTAAACGAAGGGAAGGAAAGAGAAGGGAAGGAAAGCGAACGAAAGGAAAGGGAAAATGAAGGGAAGGGAAGAGAAGGGAAGGAAAACGAACGAAAGGAAAGGGAAAATGAAGGGAAGGGAAGAGAAGGGAAGGAAAGCGGACGAAAGGAAAGGGAAAATGAAGGGAAGGGAAGAGAAGGGAGGGAAAACGAGGAAAGGAAAGGGAAAATGAAGGGAAGAGAAGTGAACGGTTTAGAACAAAGGAGCTAATAAGAAAGGAAGATAAACAACAGAAGGAAGAAAAGGAAAACGAAAGAAATTAAGTGAAGGGAAGGGAAGCGAAGAGAATATTAGAGAAGGGAAAACGAACGAGAGGAACGGGAAGGGGAGGGAATACAAGGGATGAAAAGAGAAGAGAACGGATATCAATTAAGGAAGAAAGAGAAATGAAAAGAAGGGAGAGGAATAACGAAGGGAAACGAAGGGAAGGGAAGGGAAGCGAGGACAATATACGTCTATTAGCCCTTCCGTATAACTGTGTGTGTGAGCAGGTGTGTGGAAGAGACAGGTATGGGGGACAGGTGTGCTAGAGTGCGAGAGAGAGAGAGAGAGAGAGAGAGAGAGAGAGAGAGAGAGAATAAAGTAATAAGTAAGCAAGTGAGAGAAGTAAAGAAAAAGTAAACAAGTATAAAGTAGAAGCAAATAAAAAGAAAATATATACAAAATGACAAAATTAACAACAACAACAACAACAACAACAACAACAACAACAACAACAACAACAACAACAACAACAACAACAACAACAACAACAACAACA
Organism: Eriocheir sinensis; assembly: GCF_024679095.1. NCBI lineage: Eukaryota > Metazoa > Arthropoda > Malacostraca > Decapoda > Varunidae > Eriocheir > Eriocheir sinensis. Next base: position 12,431,857 of record NC_066544.1, read on the forward strand.
ACAACAACAACAACAGCAACGTCACGGTCAGCCCTTCAATAAATCAATGCCAATAAACGCACACACTCACACACACAAACACTAATTGATACACACACACACACACACACACACACACACACACACACACACACACACACACACACACACAAATCAGTTCTTTTTCCTTTATTTCTTTGTTGTTGTTGTTGTTGTTTTTTACTGTAAATGAAGAAAAAATAAAAACAAAAAACTAAAAAATGAGAAATAAAAAAAAGAAATGGTGAAAAAAAGAAGGAAAGAGAGAAAGAAAGAAAAAGAGGGAGACCGAATGTAAGAAAAAGAAGAAGAAGAAGAAGAAGAAGAAGAAGGAGTAGAACAAAGATAAGAAATAAAAATGATGAAGAAGAAGGCGAAGAAGAAGAAGAAATATGAGAAAAAGAAAGAGGAAAAAAAAGAAAGGAAAACAACAACAACAACAACAACAACAACAACAACCTTGCCCGGAGGTTCAGGTGTATTAATTAGCACAAAATACAGGTTAATCTGCAGGTGCGGCACAGGTAATCCTCTTCCTCCTCCTCTACCTCTTCTTCCTCCTCCTCTTCCTCTTCCTCTTCCACTTTTGTTCGTGTTATAATTTCAAAGCTTCGCCTCCTATTCCTCCTCTTCCTCTTCTTGTTCCTCCTCCTCTTACTTTTCCTCTTGTTTGGATTATAGTTTTAAGCCCTCTCCTCCTCCTCCTCCTCCATCTTCCTCCTTTCCTCCTTCTTTTCTTATCCTCCTCCTCTTCTTCCTCCTCCTCCTCCTCTTCCTTTTCCACTTCTCTCCTCCTCATGCTCCTCTTCTTGTTTTTGTTATGATTTCAAACCACCTCCTCCTCCTCCTCCTCCTCCTCCTCCTCCTCCGATTCCTCCTCCCCTTCCTCCTCCATTCATACCCTAATCGTGTTTTATCCGCAGCTTACAAATGGCTCGCCGTCTGCTTGTGTAATTATCTTATTAGCTAACTTTGAGGGGCAAGGATGCTCTCTCTCTCTCTCTCTCTCTCTCTCTCTCTCTCTCTCTCTCTCTCTCTCTCTCTCTCTCTCTCTCTCACGCACACACACACACACACACACACACACACACACACACACACACACACACACACACACACACACATTTTCCCGTTGTGATAAAGAAACCAGTGCCTACCATGTTTGCTGTGTGTGTGTGTGTGTGTGTGTGTGTGTGTGTGTGTTCGGGTGGGCGTCGTAACTCGCCTCTGAAGCACGCCGGGGGACAGACTTTATGCGCTCGGTAAATTAAGTTCAAAGTTGCTTAATTTCGCGTAGTTCTGTTACTCTTTCACCCCCTCGCCCCCCCCCCCTTCTCTCTCTCTCTCTCTCTCTCTCTCTCTCTCTCTCTCTCTCTCTCTCTCTCTCTTCCCTCCAGCTAGACTAGATAAGAAGTGGAGGAGGAGGAGGAGGAGGAAGAGGAGAAGGAGGAGGAGGAGGAGGAGGAGGTGGAGGTGGAGGAGGAGGTGGAGGAAGAGAACAACGTCATCCATTCGTTACTCTATTATATTTCCAGAGTCATTCGTTCGAGTTTTCAATACCATTCGTTCTCTTTTTTTCATTTTCTTTCAATCTCTTTTTTTTCTCGTTTTATTTTCTTTCAATTTCTTTTTTTTTTTTTGTTGGTGTCTCGTTATCTCTTATCCATCAAAAATCTCTCTCCATTTTCTCCCTTTTTCTTTTCATCTTCCTTCCTTATTTTTTTTTTTTTGCTTTTTTTTCATGTTCATCCTGTTGCAATATTCCTACGTACTGACTTTTATTATTTTTTCATTTCCTTTTTCATTTTTTTATTAATTTTTATAATTGATTTATTACTTTACACTTCTCTTTTTGTGTTTATACTTTTTTATATAGCAAAGGAAACAGTTCAAAGGCAAAAAAAAAAAAAAGCAACAATGAAAAAAAACCCGCTAATCACTGTTCCACGACTTCCATTTTCACACGTTTCATTTTTTTTATTCTCTCTCTCTCTCTCTCTCTCTCTCTCTCTCTCTCTCTCTCTTTTCTCTCCATATTTTTTTGTTCCTTTTGTCAAACTCATTTTTTCGACTCAATTTCATATTCATGCGAGTTCTCTTAATATCTTTTTTTTTACCTTCGTTCATCATCATCATCATCATCATCACCATATTCACTCTCTTTGCATACTTCTTTCCTCCTCTTTGTTATTTTACATTAATAATACATTTTTTGGCCCCATCCATCTTCCTCACACACACACACACACACACACACACACACACACACACACACACACACACACACATTTGCATATGCTCATGGAAATCAGAGTTACAGAAATGGAAACGTAAGAGAAAGAGAAAAAAAGAGAGAGGAGGAGGAGGAGGAGGAGGAAGAAAAAGAAAAGTGATAAGAAAAAGAAGAGAAGAAGAAGAAAGGGGAGGAAGAGGGGGAAGAAAAAGAAAATAGTGAAAAGAAAAGAAGAAAAGGAGAAAGAGGAGAAGGAAGAAGAAGAAAAAGAAAAATGACAAGAAAAGATGGGAAGAAGAAGAAAGGGGAGGAGGAGGAAGAGGAGAAGGGTGAAGCTGGCTCAGGAAAGTGGGAAATGAGAGAAAGGAAAAAAAGATGAGTAAGGAAGGATGAGGAGAAGCAAGGAAAAGGCACAGGGCAGTAGAGGAGGAGAAGCAGGAGAAACAGGAGCAGGGTGAGGAGGAGGAACAAAACATAAAAACAGGAGGAAGAAAACTCAAGTGAAGGAACAGAAAAGAACAAGAGGAGGAAGAGAGCCAAGGAGAATAAAAGGGACCAAAAGAGGAAGAGGAACAAGAGGAGGAGAGCACCAGAAGAAGAGAGACAAAGCATATGAAAAGGAAGAAAAAAAGTAAGGTGACACGATAAGAAAGAGGAAAAAGGACTAAGGAAGAGGAGCAAGAGGAAGAGGAGCAGCGTAAAGAGGAACAAGAGGAGGAGGAGGAGCACCAGAAGAAGAGAGACAAAGCATACAAAAAGGAGCAAAAAAAGTGAGGTCACACGATAAGAAAGAAGAGGATAAGGGACTTAAGAAGAGGAACAAGAGGAAGAGGTGCAAAGGTAAGGAGGAGGAAGACCAGGGGAGGAGAAGGGTGACCAAAGGGAGAGTTAAGGAACCAGAGGGAGGGAGAGAGGCAGAGAGGGCGGCCTTTCCACAGCTTCATATTGCAAACCGATATATTGTTTCCATCGGACACTTCCAGCGGCGGCCTGCGAGGAGATCAATAGTGAAAGTTTTGTTTGCGGGGGACGACGAGGCGATGAGAGGCCGAGGGGGAGGAGGGAAGGAGAGGGAAGGAGGGGAAGGGGGAGGAGAGGAAGAGGGGAGGTGGAGGTACGGGGTGAAAAAGGTGAAAAAATGAAGTGAAAAAATGAGAAAAATGTGAAAAAATGAAAAGAAAAAGAGGCGAGGGGGAAAGGAGGAGGAGGAAGGGGAGAGGGGAAGGGAAAGGGGAGGGAAAGGAAAGAAGGGAGGTGAGAAAGTGTGAACGAAAGCCACGTGGAAAGAGGAGAGGAAGAGAAGAGGGAGAGGATGATGGGAAAGGAAAGGGAAGGAAGAGGGAAGAGGGGAGAGAGGAAGGGGAGGAAAGGGAGAGGAAAGAGGAGGAAAGGGCTGAAAAATGTGAAGGTAAGAATTGGACTGGTGTAGTAAGGTCAGAAGGGAGGGAGAGAGGGAGAGGAAGGGAGAGGAAGAGGAAGGGAAGAGAGGGAGGGCTGGAGAGGGTGAGAAAGTGAAGAGGAGAGAGTAGACAAGTAGAAATAGAATAAAGGAAAGGGAGAAAAAGTACGAAGGAAGAGATTGTTAAGGGAAAGTCAGCGAGGAAAAGGAGGTGGGAAAGGGAGAGGGAAAAGGAAAGGGAGGAAGGGTGAGAGAGAGAGAGAGAGAGAAAGCTTTGTTGGCCGCGTTGTCAACAAGAGACGGGTTCAATTGTCTGTTGTCCACTTATTTACCTTCTTTTGACATCTTCGTCCTCCTCCTCCTCCTCCTCCTCCTCGAGCGACTCAACCTTTTCACGTTGGAAAAGAGACGACTGCGGGGAGACATGATACAAGTCTTTAAGTACCTGAACAAGCTCAGCAACGTTGATCACTCCAAACTCTTCACGCTACAAACTAACCTGAGAACAAGAAACAACGGAAAAACAATTCAAGCAAAGCGATGCAATACCGACATCGGCAGGAGTTACTTCTCGAATAGAGTTGTTCGCCACTGGAACAGCCTTCCTGCAGAAGTGGTTAGCGCAGAGACCATCAACTCCTTCAAGAAACGCATTGATCGCCACTTTGCTGCAACAGGAGTGAACTGAACGTTCCAAAGAGTAGGTACACAAGTGCTTTAATCCTTCCCTGCAAGCCACTTCTGTGGCAAACGGATTGATTAAATCACTGAACGCAGGCAGCCTAGTAATGAGCCAACAGGCTTTCTGCTGCCTGCTAGTCCATGTTTCCATGTTTCCTCCTCCTCCTCGGTGCAGAGGAGGGTGACAAAGATGATTCAGGGGTTGAGAAACTTGCCATACGAGGAAAAACTCAAACAGTTAAACTTGCATTCTCTAGAAAGGCGAAGGGTGCGTGGAGACATGATCGAGGTTTATAAATGGATGAAGGGCTTTAATAAGGGGGATATTCATAAGGTTTTGTTGGTAAGAGAACCGGGTAGGACACGAAGTAACGGGTTTAAACTGGATAAATTCAGATTCAACAGGGACATAGGCAAAAATTGGTTTACTAACAGGGTGGTGGATGAGTGGAATAGGCTTAGCAGTCATGTGGTGAGTGCCAATACAATTGTCACATTCAAAAATAGATTAGATAAATTCATGGACAGCGATATTAGGTGGGGTTAGATACACGGGAGCTTAGGGTCAAAGGAGCTGTCTTGTATAGGCCTACCGCCCTCTTGCAGACTCCTACGTTCTTATGTTCTTATGTTCCTCCTCCTCCTCCTCCTCTTCCAACTCCTCCTCCTCTCCACTGTCACATCACTCTTCTATCAATTGTTAAGCGTTTCTAGGAAGACGAGATGGAAGAGACAATTTAATATCCTCCTCCTCCTCTACTTCCTCCTCCTCCTCCTCCTCCTCCTCCTCTTCCCCTTCTCACTTCCCCACTTCTCTTTGTCACTCTCTCCCCTCTTAACCTTGTCATCTCCTCCTCCTCCTCCTCCTCCTCCTCCTCCTCCCCTTGTTGACTCTCGTTTTTCCCCTTGTCTCAGCACCCTTTTTAGTCCCCTTCCCCTTCCTCACCCTTGTCATCCTCTTCATCCCTTCACCACCAACACGAGAAAAACACTGACACACATACATTCATACATACATATATACATAATACATACATACATACATACGTACATACACACATACATATCTTCCTTTCCTTCCCCTAAAACAACAACAACAATAATTACGACTACGTAACTCTTCTATCACTACTACTACTACTACTACTACTACTACTACTACTACTACTACTACTTAGACCCTAAAAATCCATTCTTCATCAAATCTCAATAGAAAAGAAAGGGAAAGTAATCAGCGTCTTCTTTTCAAACTAACGAGAATTCTCCTCTTCCTCCTCCTCCTCCTCCTCCACCTCCTATTCTTCCTTTTTTTCCTCCTTCTCCTCCTCATTTCGTCAGGTGATTGGGGATTAGTGCGAGTCTCCTGCAGGTAATACAGGCCAATTAGCAATAGTTTTATCTGCGCGCTCTTCGTCCCTACCTGAGCCCTCCGCGCCCCTCACCTGTGCACACCTGGACGCACTACGGGGTAATTAGTCAAGCGCCCAAGCCATCACCTGCGTCATTCCCTGGGGCCGTGTCAGAGAGATTCAGGTACAGTTTGTCTTCCTGTCTTCTTTGTCTGTCTTCTTTATCCGGTCTTTGTGTTTTCCTTGTTTTTTGCTTAATGTGTCTTTTTGTCTTCGTTATGTAGTGTTTTCTTTTCTCCTTCCTTGTAATTTTGTCTTCCTGTCTTATTGTTTTGTCTTGATCTAGTTTTTTTGTTCTCCTTTTTCTTGCTTAATGTGTCTTCTTGTTTTCCTAATCTAATATTTTTTCTTCTTCTTTCTTGTCTATTATATCTTCCTGTCTTTGTCTTCTTTCTTACTTACTGGTCTTTGCTCTCTTCTCTCTGCTTCCTTGTCTAATTTGTCTTCTTTTCTTCCCAAATTACCTGTCTTTTCTTCCCTCCTTCCTTCTTAACAAACATGTCTTCCTTACCAGCTTATATATTTTTCGTTGCTTACTATAACTTCCTCTCTTTGTCTTCTTTTTTTCTTTGTCTTCCTCCTCTCTAACTCTTCCTCCACACTTCGTTTTTATCAGTTCTTCCCTTCTCCTCCTCCTCCTCTTCTTCACCCTTCTCTTTCTTTTATTCAAGTTCTCCTTTTTCCTCTCTAACTTTTCTCTTCACTTCGTCCTTTATTAGTTCTTCCCTTCTCCTCCTTCTCCTTCTCCTTCTCCTCCTCTTCCTTCCACTTCGTTCTTCATCAGCTCTTCCCTTCTCCTTCTCCTTCTCCTCTTAATCTTACTTTCACGTTATGGTCAGGGCTCAGAAACTTTAGAGACTTTATCAGCACCCAATTCATTCATATTTCCTTACTTTGCTCTTTATCAACTCTCTCCATTTTCCTTTTTATTCTCCTCACTCACATTCAACTCTCGTATCGTATTTTCCTTCATTTATTCTTTATCAACTCTCTTTTTTCTTCCATTTTTCTGCTCACCTTCTTCTCCATTTTCCTTCTTTTTCACTTTTTTCTCTATTTTCCTTCCATTTTTCTTTCACGTTCTTCTCCCTTTTCCTTCTTTCCATCTTTTTCTCCTCCTTTTTCCTTCGACTTTTCTTTCACTTTCTTCTCCCTTTTCCCTCTTTTCACCTCCTCCCTTTTCTACACCTCTTTCACACTTTTCCTTTCACTTTTCTCTTACTTTCGTCTCCCTTTTCCTTCCTTTCATCTTCTTCCTTTTCCTTCTTTCCACCTTTTTCCTTCCTTCCCTTTCTTTAACTGACGCATTTAATTTACAAGAAAAAATATATAATAGCTTGCCCTTGATACATATTTCAACACACACACACACACACACACACACACACACACTCTTCCAGGAAGCACTTCTCGGATTAATTAGTCCGTGAGTTACCTGTGACGGCTGAGATAACAGGTGAGTGGGCTCAGGTGAGAGAGAGAGAGAGAGAGAGAGAGAGGAGTATTATATGTATTACGATGTTTTCTTCCTCTTAATATTACTCTTTTCCTTCCTTTTCTTCCTCTTACTTTTCCTCTTTTCCTTCCTTTTCTTCCTCTTACTTTTCCTCTTTTCTTCCTTTTCTTCATCTTACTTTTCCTGTTTTCTTCCTTTTCTTCCTCTTACTTTTCCTATTTATTTACTTTTCTTTCTCTTACTTTTCCTCTTTTCTTCCTCTTACTTCTCCGCTTTTCTTTCTTTTCTTTCTATTACGTTTCCACTTTTCTTCCTTTCTTCATTTTTTCTTCCTTTTCTTCCTCTTCCTTTTCCTCTTTTCTTTCTTTTCTTCCTCTGATTTTCCTCTTTTCTTCCTCTTATTTTCCTCTTCTCTTCCTCTTCCTTTTCCTCTTTTTTCTTTATTCTCTTCTTCGTTTTTTTGCGTGTGTGTGTGTGTGTGTGTGTGTGTGTGTGTGTGTGTGTGTGTGTGTGTGTGTGTGTGTGTGTGTGTGTGTGTGTGTGTGTGAGTGCATGGAAATTACTTCGTCTTGATGTAATCCACGTGTGCCCTCTTCCTTTTTTTTTCCTCCTCCTCTTTTTTTCCTATATCTGGCTTTTCTCCTCCTCCTCCTCTTCCTCCTCCTCCTCCTGCCCTCATTTCCATCTTTTCCTTTCTATCTAATCCACTTATCCTACATTATCTCTCTCTCTCTCTCTCTCTCTCTCTCTCTCTCTCTCTCTCTCTCTCTCTCTCTCTCTCTCTCTCTCTCTCTCTCTCTCTCTCTCACATTACTTTTATACACTCCACCTCTCTCCTTCCCTCCCTCCCTCCCTTCCAACCTCCCTTTCCTCTCCTCCTCCCTCTTTCCCTTCCTTCAGCCCTTCCTTTTCCTTTCCACTCTCCTTCGTTAACTCTCTTAATACATCAAAGGCAAGACGAGTGAGTGGGTAAGTGAAAGGTAAGTCAGTCAGTCAGTCAGTCAGTCATTTAGTCAGTCAGTCATTTAGTTTGTCAGTCCGTCAGTCAGTCAGTCATTTAGTCAGTCAGTCAGTCATTTAGTCAGTCAGTCAGTCAGACAATCCGCTAGTCAGTCAGTTAGTCAGTCAGTTATGATGTGTGTGAGAGAGAGAGAGAGAGAGAAAATAATATCAGAAGCGACCTTGACCTTTAACTTCAGAGTAATTAAGGTAAAAAATCTCCTGCTTACCTTTTATGGCTGGACTTTCCTTCACGTCCTCGGTTTTCCCTCACACGCCCGCCCTGGAAGAGAAAGAAAAAAAGGTTAATTAGTTTTTTTGGACTTTGTTAACGTAAAGGAGCCTGATTTTTGTTTTGGGAATTTTGTTAAAGGAACCTGATTTTTGTTTTGGGAATTTTGTTAAAGGAGCCTGATTTTTGTTTGGCTATTCTTTTACTTTCAACTCAACACATTTTTTTTTTCTTATTTTATTTACAACACGAGTCTGTTTTTCTTTCCTTCTACGAGATATTTTATTATATTATTTACAACTCGACATTTTTTTTCTCCTTTATTTCAGTTATTTTATTTACAACACGAGTCTGTTTTTCTTTCCTTCTACGAGATATTTTATTATATTATTTACAACTCGACATTTTTTTTTCAGTTATTTTATTTACAACACGAGTCTGTTTTTCTTTCCTTCTACGAGATATTTTATTATATTATTTACAACTCGACATTTTTTTTCTCCTCTATTTCAGTTATTTTATTTACAACACGAGTCTGTTTTTCTTTCCTTCTACGAGATATTTTATTATATTATTTACAACTCGACATTTTTTTTTCTCCTTTATTTCAGTTATTTTATTTACAACACGAGTCTGTTTTTCTTTCCTTCTACGAGATATTTTATTATATTATTTACAACTCGACATTTTTTTTCTCCTTTATTTCAGTTATTTTATTTACAACACGACAGTCTTTTTTTTCTTTCCTTCTACGTGTTACTTTATTATTTACAAGTGAAGACATTATTTTTTTCTTTATTTCTATTGTTATTTTATTTCAAGACTATTTTTTTCCATTTATTTATCTTGCTTCATTTCCAACACGGGACATTCTTTTTATTCTTTTATTCTGTTATTTTACTTCAAACTCAAGACAATCATTTTTCTTTCCTTCCATTATTTATTTCCAACTGGACACATTTTATTTCCTTTTTATTATTTAACTTCCAACAACACTTTTTTTTTATTTCCTTTTATCATATTAGTTCCAACGCAGGACTTGCATTTTTCTTTCCTCCTACACTTGGCTAACATATACTCCTGATTCACCCCTTTACACCCCTCTACACATCCCTTCGTCCTTGTTACACCCCTTACATCCTCCCTAAAACCCCTTACACCCTTACTACACCCACTTACACATCCCCTTACACTCCCTACACGCCTTACATCCTCCCTAAGGCCCCTTCCTACACCCCCTACACATCTCCTTACACTCTTCCTACACCCTCCTAAGATAACTACACCCCTTCCATTCTCCTTCTTTTACAGTCTTCCTCAGTATCCTCTTCCTCTTACACTCTCTTTTACACACACCCCACATACACCCCTTCACATCCTCCCTACACACCCCTACACTCTCTCACATCATCTCTACACTCACTACACCCTTTCACACTCTCCCTACACTCCTATAAATGAAGTTAAGAAAGAAAGGGATGTTGAGAAAAATGAGAATGTGCAAAATAAAAATCTGAGTCGTTGATGAGAAAATGTTGATTTTTATTTAGGATTTTTATAAGCTCTTCAGTCTCAGCCTCTTCATTACAGGTTAATTGATGCTTTCTTAACTTAATTCATCCCATCTGCCTCCTCTTCCTCCTTCAGCTCCTCCTCCTCCCCTTCTTCTCAATCTATTTCATTTGTACTTTCTTCTTCTTCTCTTTCTACTTCTTAAACTTCCATTTCCTCTTCCTCTTCCTCTTCCTCTTCCTCCTCCTCTTCCTGTTGTTGAGGAAGCATAAGGTTTGTTTAATATTAATTTTCCGGCTTAATCCTCACATTCGTCAGAGAGGAGGAGGAGAAGGAGGAGGAGGAGGAGGAGGAGGAGGAGGAGGAGGAGTTGGTTGTGTGTACTCATATTAGCCAAGCATATTCTCATTATTATAACTTTCTCTCTCTCTCTCTCTCTCTCTCTCTCTCTCTCTCTCTCTCTCTCTCTCTCTCTCTCTCTCTCTCTCTCTCTCTCTCTCTCTCTCTCTCTCTAAATTCCTGAATCCCTTTGTTCCTCAAGTTTCCCCTTAACTCCCTCTCTCTCTCTCTCTCTCTCTCTCTCTCTCTCTCTCTCTCTCTCTCTCTCTCTCTCTCTCTCTCTCTCTCTCTCTCTCTCTCTCTCTCTCTCTCTCTCTCTCTCTCTCTCTCTCTCTCTCTCTCAGTATTTCCCTTAACAAGTCATTCTACTTCCTCCTCCTCCTCCTCTTCCTCCCCCTCCTCCTCCTCCTCTCCTCCTCCTCCTCCTCCTCAAACTCCTCCTCACAGCTGCACTACACACACACACACACACACACACACACACACACACACACACACACACACACACACACACACACACACACACACACACACACCCTGATATATGGATAGATATTAAGTAAGTGATGAGAGAGAGAGAGAGAGAGAGAGAGAGAGAGAGAAATAAAGCGAGGCCTAACGTTACCACACACTCTAGATTGTGTTTTAATCGACCATACAGGCTAATGACCGACTCTCTCTCTCTCTCTCTCTCTCTCATCATTATAATCATCATCATCATCATCATCATCATCATCACCACTCCCTCTCCCACACCATCACCACCACCACCACCACAACTACTATCACCACAACCATCAACACCACAACGTTTCCCTCTCAACCACCACCACCACCACCACCACCATTTACCTTCTCTACCCACCATCATCACCACCACCACCACCACCAGCAACACCTCCCTCTGCACGGCTCGGCGGGTGTTGTCAGTCACCATTACGAGCCGAGTGTTGCGCCGCGGCCTGCAACACTGCCCAAATGACCGCCTTCATGGACCTACTTCCGGGGCTGAGCGAGGGGCGGGAAGGGAAGAAGGCGGGGAAGAGGAGGAGAGGAAGAAGGGGAAAATAGAGTGAAGGAAGGAGGAAAAAGAAAGAATGTGAAGAATTAAGGAATTGCAAGAGTGGTAGAAGAGAACAAGGAATAAAATAAAGAGCAATTAAAAGGAAAGAGGGCGGGAGGGAAGGAAAGCGGGGAAAAGGAAAGAAGATAAGAAAGCAAAATGTGAAGATAGGAAGGTCAAACAAGATGGGTAGGTGGGAAAAGGAAGGTGGGGGCAGGTTTGAAGATAGTTAAGTAGGCAGCAAAGAGAAGGAAGAAGATAAGAAAACTGTGAAGATAGGTCAAGCAGGATAGGAAAGAGTTAAAAAGGAAAGTGAAGGCAAGTTTGAAGATAGGTAAGTAGGCAGAAAGAGAATGAAGAAGATAAAGGAAAATGAGAAGATAGGAAGGTCAAGCAAAGATGGGTAAGTGGGAATAAGGAAGGTCAGGTTTGAAGGAAAGTAGGTAGGCAGCAAAAGGGAAGAAGATAAAAAAAGAAAATGATGAAGGCAGGAAGGTCAAGCAAAGATGGGTAGGTGGGAATAAGGAAGGTGAGGGCAGGTTTGAAGGTAAGGAAACAGGTGTGTCGGCCGGTGGAAGGAGGGGGAAGAAGGTGCGTCAGGGAAATAATTAAAGGGCCGCCCAGGTGTTAAGAGAAAATAATGAAAGGCCGCAAGGAGTCAGGTAACATTAATCGGGGTGTTGTGTTGCAGTGTTGTCCTGGTGTTGTGTTACGTTGTGTTGCGTGTACTGGTGTTTGTGAGGGGAAGGGATTGTTTTTTTTTTTCATGTGTTGCTTTGCCTTGTGTATTTCTTTTTTGTGTTGCCATTTGTTTGTTTTTTGTGTTGCTTTCTTTTATTTCTGTTGCCTTGTGTTGTGTTGCGTGTAATGGTGTTTGTGAGGGGAAGGGATTGTGTTTTTATTTTGTAGTTGCTTTGCCTTTTCTGTTTGTTTTTCCTGTTGTGTTTGTATGCGTGTGTTGTGTTGTGTTGTGTTGTGTGTGTGTGTGTGTGTGTGTGTGTGTGTGTGTGTGTGTGTGTGTGTGTGTGTGTGTAATGTGGGTCTGTGACGCGGATTCTCAATTATAAGTTTTCAAGGAAAGTTAGACAAAAAAGTACAGGAAGTAGGAATAGCCTCTCTCTCTCTCTCTCTCTCTCTCTCTCTCTCTCTCTCTCTCTCTCTCTCTCTCTCTCTCTCTCAACACAAATAAAAAGACGCAAAAGTGATAATCCTGCAACACAAAACAAATGCAACACTCACCTTTCATAAACAAATCAAAACTATAAGCGTAACAAGATTATAGACGCAATAAACCTCAGGGAAAAAAAAAGAACATCAACAGTAAAGGAAAAAGAGGATCGAACTTCTTTCTATATTTTTTCTTTGTATGTTATTTACTCTGTTATTTTTCTTCTTCGTTTTCCTTCTCCGCTTCTTCTTCCTCGTTTAGCTCCTCTTCCTCCTCCTCTTCCACGATTTCCTCTTTCTCTTCCTTCTCCTCCTCTTAATCTTCCTCTTCTTTTTCTTCCTTTTTCTCTACATTCTTCTTATTTCTTCTTCCTCTTCTTTTTCTTCTTCTTCTTCTACTTCTTCCTCCTTCTCCTTTTTTTTCCTCCTCCTCCTCCTCCTCCTATTCCTCCTTCTCTTCTTCTTCCTCCTTTCCTCCTCAATGTCGGGCTAAATTTAATAGTCTCTCCTTGACTCTCTAATTTCAGCTGTTAATTGTCATCCATTTTCTTCCCTGAACCGTCAATGTCTTCTTCTTCTTCTTCTTCTTCTTCTTCTTCTTCTTCTTCTTCTTCAATTACAACAAACAATACACTAATTTCTTCTCCATCCCTTTTTTTGTTAACTGAATGAATGGAGCTTCTCTCTCTCTCTCTCTCTCTCTCTCTCTCTCTCTCTCTCTCTCTCTCTCTCTCTCTCTCTCTCTCTCTCTCTCTCTCGCTCTCTCACCCAAAACATCCACAGAGAGAGAGAGAGAGAGAGAATCCCTCACGCCCTTCCCTTTTTATTAAGCACAAACGAAACATTCAAAGGAAGGGAAGCGTTTATCTCCTTGGACAGGTGTGTGTGTGTGTGTGTGTGTGTGTGTGTGTGTGTGTGTGTGTGTGTGTGTGTGTGTGTGTGTGTGTGTGTGTGTGTGTGTGTGTGTGTAAATAATAATAATAATAAAAATAAAAATAAGAATAAGAATAGGAAGAAAAAGGATGAAAAAAATATAAATAAGAAAAAGAATAAGAATGATGAATTAGAAGAATGAAAAAAAGGATAAGAAAAAAGAAAAGAAAAAGAATAATAATAATAAGAAGAAGAAGAAAGAGAAAAAGATTAAGAGTCAGAAAAAGTATAATAAGAGAAAGAAAAGATAATCAGAGAAAGCAATTACAACAGCAATAACAACAACAACAACAACTACTACTACTACTACTACAATAACGAAAGGGGAATGACGACAAAAGGAGAATGGAATGAAAACAAATAGGAGGAAAACGAGAAGAGGGGATGAAAGAGCGAAGAAGATATAAGAGGAGGAGGAGGAGGAGGAGGAGGAAGAGGTGTGCTATTTCGATTAAAAGGAGAAAAAGGAAAATAACAGAGAGAGAGAGAGAGAGAGAGAGAGATATTCGTCTCATGTGCTTCGTTCATTTGCTTCATTTCGTCACTTCAGTTTCTATAAGAAGAAATTTTGGTGTCGACGATCATTTTTTTTCTCTTTTCTCTTCTTTCTTTCTTTATCTCTTTACTTTTTCATTTACTTCTGTTCTTAGTGTTCTTGTTCTCGTGCTTCTTCTTCTTCTTCTTCTTCTTCTTCTTCTTCTTCTTCTTCTTCTTCTTCTTCTTCTTCTGCTTCTCAATACTTCCTCTTTCTCATATTCTTCTTCTTCTTCTTCTTCTTCTTCTTCTTCTTCTTCTTCTTCCTTTTCCTCAACTTCTCCTTCATCTTCTTCTTCTTCTTCTTCTTCTCCTCCTCTTCCTCTTTCATTACCTTATCTTCCTCTCTTCCTGTTCTTTATTACCACTCTCCTTTACCTCCTCCTTTACACCTCTTGGTTACTCATCATCTCCCTCCTCCTCCTCCTCTTCCTCCTCCTCCTCCTCCTCCTCCTCCTCACAATAGCGTTCAAAGGCATGGGTGTAATTGATTCCCCTCTCTCTCTCTCTCTCTCTCTCTCTCTCTCTCTCTGGTGGTGGTGATGATATAGTAGTAGTAGTAGTAGTAGTAGTAGTAGTAGTAGTAGTGGTAGTTCTTCCCCTCTTCCTCCCCATCTCCTTCCCCTCTTCCTCCCTTTCTTCCCTCTTCCTTCCCTCCTCTCCCTTTCCCTCTCCTCATCCTATTTCCCCCCCTCCTTCCATTTCCCTCTCCTCTTTTCTCTCTTCCTCCTACCTCTCCTTTCTTCCTTCCCTCTAGCAGTAGTAGTTTTTTTCTTCTCCTTCTTTTTCGTATCTGTGAGTTTCTGGATTTTTTTCTGTGTTTTCTGTTTGTTCTTTGTTTCTCTGCCACGGTGTTTAGTTTCCTTTCTTAGCCGAGTCTTGATTTATTTTCTCTTTGTTTTTTATAGTTTTGTTTGTGTATTTTCTCGTTTGTTTATCTACCACATGAACGCTTATTCATTAACGGCCAAGTCATCAATCATTCTGTTCATGCTTGTTTGTCTGTTCATCGTCTGCGTGGAAAAGTCTCGCCCCATCTTAACCTGTCTGATTGTTTTGGGACACAAGACTGGAAGAAGCCGCCCACGGCAGCTCCTGAAGGCGGGTCATTCGCCAACTTCCCTTCCCATCCGAACACACACCTGACCTCCGAAGGGAAGGAAAACATGACCAAAAAGAAATAAAGGAAGTGAGACAAAGAGGGAAACGGATGCTGCGCCGAAAGCCGTCGCGAGAGGACAAGTTTTGTGATGCTGTCCCGTTCCCGAGGCGCTCCGACTTTCCATCCGAGAACCGACAAACGCGGTGCGCGGCGCCCTCACAGTGTTTGTGATTGATTTAATAATCCCGTCTGGCACTTTTGAGAAGAGCGTTCTTGCACCCTCCCTCCTCGCCTCGTCGGGGCTGGGGAGCGCCAGCGAGCCCTTGGTCTTGCTGGTGAGCGTCGCAGGACTGGAGGGGCCCCGGTAGGGCGCCCTGGCTCCCCCGGGGCGTCCACGGAGGTGCCGGGGATCCCGAAGGTCCGGCGGGGGGGTGTTGAAGTTCCGGCAAGACGTCCTGACCTTCGTAAGAAGTAGCCAGACGACCCGTGACCATCAGTTCAGGTCACCGTTACAATCACCGGGTAACTAATGACGCCTCCAAGAGGAACTGCCGCGCGGGGAAGAAGAAATGCCCCCCTCAAGGCAGAGCGTCAACAACTATAAAAACACAAAAACAACAAAAAAATCATAAAACTACAAAAACACGGCGCTGTGTGTTGGTAAGAGTGAGTCTCATCTGGGGAGACTGTGGCTCATCCAGACCAACAGACAACGCCCAAGTTATGGCTGAGACTCCTCTGGGGAGACAGCGGCTCAGCCAGACTTAAAAAAACACACGGACTGACAACTCCTGACGACCCACGCGATAACGACCCTGACAGACCCCTGGCACTCTTTGGACATGGACTGACAACCCGATTATACGACCTACTGACCCCTGACAGACCCCTGGCACTCTTTGGACATGGACTGACAACACGATTATACGACCTACTGACCCCTGACAGACCCCTGGCACTCTTTGGACATGGACTGACAACACGATTATACGACCTACTGACCCCTGACAGACCCCTGGCACTCTTTGGACATGGACTGACAACACGATTATACGACCTACTGACCCCTGACAGACCCCTGGCACTCTTTGGACATGATTGACAACACGATTATACGACCTACTGACCCCTGACAGACCCCTGGCACTCTTTGGACATGATTGACAACACGATTATACGACCTACTGACCCCTGACAGACCCCTGGCACTCTTTGGACATGATTGACAACTCCTGACGACCCACGCGATAATGACCCTGACATTTCCTGACCACTCTCAGAACAATGCCT
>NC_066544.1:12455723-12458223 GCF_024679095.1 Eriocheir sinensis
AAGGGTGCATGTGAGGTTGTGGAAAGGTGTGTATGCGTGTGTGTGTGTGTGCGTGTGTGTGTGTGTGTGTGTGTGTGTGTGTGTGTGTGTACAGGTGTATGAATCTCCGACAGCCATACAATTCTAAGTCTATTTTTTATTAAGACTATCCCCGAACAAACACCAAAAGAAAAACGAAAAACAACAACGATAAAACAAACACAAAACACAATAAACAAAACAAAAGAAAAATATACAGTACACAAAAGAGAAAACAAAACTAAAAAAACACAAACACACACAATACAACAAAATATCACCAACAAGAAAAAAAAACACAAGCATAAAAAAGGAGATAAAAACACCAAACATCAAAACCTCACAATCCAATACACAACACACAACACACACACACACACACACACACACACACACACACACACTGCACAATACACAACACAACACAACATAATTACAACACACACACACACAACCCGACCCTCGCCTCCTCACCCTCGCACGCACGCCGCACCTCATGATCGCCGTCCGGTTCGCCCAGGCACTATCTCGGCCGCTCGTTGACCCGGATTCATTAAAGCTGCACAAAGTTACGCTGTTTCGGGGCTTAAAAGATTAATCAAGATTGCATAAAATTTTACATTATTACGAAAGCTTGACTAGGATGACCTGAGGGGGGGAGGGAGGAAGGGAGAGAGGGAGGGAGAGAAAAAGAGGGAGAAGGGGAGGGAGGAGTTTCACCTCTTCACATCACCTTCCTCCTCTCTCTCTCTCTCTCTCTCTCTCTCTCTCTCTCTCTCTCTCTCTCTCTCTCTCTCTCTCTCTCTCTCTCTCTCTCTCTCTCTCTCTCTCTTCTCTAAACCCAAACCACCTCTTCTCCCCCTCCTCCTCCTCCTCCTCCTCTTTACTCCTCCTACTCCTCTATTCCTCATATAAAACACCTCTACGCTCTCCTCATTAACACTATTCTCCTTAACGCCTCCTCCTCCTTCTCCTTCCCATCTCCTCTGCCTCCCTCCTCCTCTTTCTCAATCTTGCTATCCTTACTGTCTACTCCTCCTTCTCCTTCCCATCTCCCTTGCCTCACTCCTCCCCCTCTTTCTTTATACATTTTTCAACGCCTCCTTCTCCCTCTCCTTTCCATCTCTTCTGCCACCCTCCTCCTCCTCCTCCTCCTCCTTAGCCCATCACTCCTGCCTCTCCCCTTTTCCTCCCACTCCTCTTACCTTCCTTACTCCCCTCTTCCCCGTTCTTAAATAATGACAGTATCGTGACTCTGAGCGGGGTCGTAAAATTAAAGATTCACTCACATTACACCACGAATAAGCTGTCCCTTAATGGCCCATCGCCCCGCCCCGCCTCGCCTCGCTACACCACACCCAGACCCGCCCCACCCCACCCCGCCCCGTCCCGCCCCGAACTCGTATAATGCCCTAATCCAGATAGTGCTGCCTCCCCCCCCTTCCTCACATCCTAGGCTTTACTGATAACTACTGATAAGGAAACTACACTAAAAAGGAGAGAAAATGGGGGTTAGGTTGAAGGTTGTTGTTGGTGGTGGAGGTGGTGGTGGTGGTGGTGGTGGTGTTGATGGTGGTAATGGTGGTGGAGAGAAAGGAGTTAGGGAAAGAGAGAAATGGGGAAGTAAGGAAGAAAGGAGAGAAGGAAGGAAGGTAGGAAGAGGAAGAGGGAAAAAAATGGAAGGAAGGAAGGAAGGAAGGAAGGAAGGAGGGAAGGGGAGGAAGGAAGGAAGGAAGGAAGGAAGGAAGGAAAGAAGAAAGGGGAGGAGGGAAAAAAGAATGGAAGGAAGGAAGGAAGGAAGGAAGGGGAGGAGGGAAAAATAATGGAAGAAAGGAAGGAAGAAAGGGAGGAAGGGAGGAATGAAAGAATTAGGAAAGCGGAGAAAGAGGAGAGCAAGGAATTAAGGAGGAAGTGAGGGAAGGAAAGGAGGGAAAAAAAGAAGGAGGAAAAATGGAGGAAATGAATGGAAAAAAGGAGATAAAAAAAGAAAAGAAGGAAGAAAGGAAGGGAAGGAGAGTGCAATTAAGACGCAAAAACCCGGAAGCGTCTCAAGTGTCAAAAATAGCACTCTCTCTCTCTCTCTCTCTCTCTCTCTCTCTCTCTCTCTCTCTCTCTCTCTCTCTCAAGGAACGAACAAGAGAGAGAAGACGAAACTAATTATAATTAATACAAGACCATGAAGTCCGGAGGAGGAGGAGGAGGAGGAGGAGGAGGAGGAGGAGGAGAAGGAGGAAGAGGAGGAGAAATATCCTATCATCGCCCCAATCTTTTCACTCTCCCTTGTGTGTGTGTGTGTGTGTGTGTGTGTGTGTGTGTGTGTGTGTGTGTGTGTGTGTTTACGATTAAACCCTCACCCGCACAAACTGTATGTACGCCGCAAATACGAAATACAAACACACACACACACACACACACACACACACACACACACACACACACACACACACACACACACACACACACACACACACACACACACACA
>NC_066544.1:12463223-12475723 GCF_024679095.1 Eriocheir sinensis
CCTCCTTCCTCCTTTCATTCTCCATTGCAAACGACAAGAGGTGACCACGGAGGAACTTAAGAGGAGGGAAGGAGGGAGGAAAGGATGGAGGGAAGGAGGTAGAGAGGGAGAGAAAGGGAGAGAGAGAGGGAGAATGGTCTGGCCGAAACGGAGGCTGACTATGTGTAATTGTGTGAGATGAGAGAGAGAGAGAGAGAGAGAGAGAGAGAGAGAGAGAGAGAGAGAGAGAGAGAGAGAGAGAGAGAGAGAGAGAGAATATGCATCGACAACTCTATTAAGGCATTTGATTGAAATTTCTCCGTCACGACCATTCTTTCTGTCTGTTTTTGTCTGTCTATCTGTCTGTCTGTCTGTGTGTATGTGTCTGTCTGTTGGTGTGTATGTGTGTACGTGTGTGTTCTGTCTCTTGTTTGTCTGTCTATGTCTGTTTCTGTCTTTCTGGATATTTGTATAGATGGAAGGGTGTTCTATCTGTCTGTCTGTCTGTCTGTCTGTCTGTCTGTCTGTCTCTCAATACGTTCTCAATCACAGTGTAACGTGTTCTAATCAGGTCTCAGGTGCACGAAGGTCCAACCACACACACACACACACACACACACACACACACACACACACACACACACAAAGGCCTCCGTCACTGCAGCGGCGTCCCCCAAAGCGCCTATTCCCGCGCCTTTGTTGGACCGAGTTGCTCACTGTATATGTAAAGGCCGGATGATGGAAGCTCCCTAACCCTCTACTCCTTCCCCTCCCCCTTCCTCTCCCCCTCTTCCTACTCTGCCTCTACCTCTTGTTCCACGTCTTGGTCCTCGTCTTCAGCCTCTTCCTCTTCCTCCTCCTAATCTACTTTCTCGTCTTCTTCCTCTTCCTGTTTCTCCTCGTCTTACTGTTCCTTCTACTCCTTTTCCTCTTCCTCTTGTTTTGTGTCTTCGCTACTCTTCGTCCTTCTCATTCTCGACGTCTTTTTCCTCTTCCTCTTGATCTGTTACTTCTTCCTCCTCCTCCTCTTCTTCGTCGTCTTCTTGTTTTTCGTTTTCTTCCTCTTCTTTTTCTTCCTCCTCCTCTTTCTGCTTCTCCTCTTCTCTTAGCTATTTCTTCTTCACCTCTTCTTCCTTCTCTTCCTCTTCTTCCTCTTCTTCCTCTGCCTCTTACTCTACCTCCAGTTCCGTGTCTCCTTCCTCTTCCTCTTTCCCTTCGTCCTAATCCTCGTCCTTGTCCTCTTAGTCCCTCTTGTCATCTTCCTCTTCCTCTTGTTCACTCACCTCTTCCTCCTCTTCGTCTTCTTCATCGTCCTCCTCTTCCTCCTCCTTCTCCTGCTATTCCTCTTCGTCGTCTTCCTTTCCTCTATCTCCATCAGCTCTTCCTCCCTTTCCTCTTCCTCTTCCTCTTCTCCCTTGTCTTCTTTTTCCTCTTCCTCATCTTCTTCATCTTTCAGCTATTACCTCGACGTCTCCTCCACTTCTTCCTTTTCCTTCTCCTCTTCCAGTTCCTGCTCCTCTTCCTAATCCTCTTCTTCCTCTTCTTTATCCTGCTTTCTACTCTTAATTATCCTCCTTTTCCTTCTTCTCTAACTACTACTACTACGTCTTCATCTTCTCCTCCTTATCCTTCTTCCCCTCCCCTCCTCCTTCTCCTTCTCCTCCCCCCCAACTCCTTCTCCTTCTCTTCATGCTCTTCCCCCTCCTTAATCCTCCTGCAATTACTAGTACACCTCCTCCTCCTCCTCCTCCTCCTCCTCCTCCAATTACTTCTACAGCTCCTTTTCCTCCTCCTCAATCTACAATTACTACTCAATCTCCTCTTCCTCTTCCTTATTCGTCCAATCCTCCTTCTCCTCCTCCTCCTCCTCCTCCTCATTCGTCTAATTCTCTCTCTCTCTCTCTCTCTCTCTCTCTCTCTCTCTCTCTCTCTCTCTCTCTCTCTCTCTCTCTCTCTCTCTCTCTCTCTCTCTCTCTCTCTCTCTCTCCTCATTATCCCTCTACTTCCATTCTCGTCTTCTAATTAGTAATCTTCCCTCTCTTCCTCCTCCTCCTCCTCCTCCTTCTCAGACAAACAGATAGATAGATAGAAAGACAGACACAGACAAGCAGAAAAGCAAACAGGTATTAATGAGGAGAGAGAGAGAGAGAGATAATCAACCCACTGACTCATCCTTTCCTCGCCTGCGTCTCCAACTTAGCGACACAACTTCCTCCCGGAGAAGACTTAGGAGGAGAAGGAGGAGGAGGAGGAGGAGGAGGAGGAGGAGGAGGAGGAGGAGGAAGGAGAAAGGAGCGACGGAGGAGGGATCAAGGAGGAGTGAAACAAGGAGGAGGAAGAGGAGGAAGAGAAAGAGGAACGAAGGATCAGGAGTGAGAGGAGGCAGGAGAAAGGGAGATGAAGGAGGAGGAGGAATAGGAGAGAAAAAAAAGGAGATAGAAGAGGGGAAGAAGATAGGAGGAACAATTATAAGAGTAAGAGAAAAAGGAGTAAGAACAGAGAAGAAGAGAGGGAGGAGGAGTGGGAGGAGGAGGAGGAGGAGGAGGAGGAGGAGGAGGAGGAGGGAGGAGAGAGCAGAGGGTACGAACTTGTGGGTGTGCAGGGAAGGAAGGCAAAGGGATTAGGGGAGAGAGAGAGAGAGAGAGAGAGAGAGAGAGAGAGAGAGTTAAAAATGAACGAAGAAACTTAAAAATGGCGAAAGTTACGAAGCCACAATCTTTTCTATCAATAATTTTTCACTTCTTTGCAATACGGTTCAAAATTTTTCTAGCCTCGTTTATTTTTTTTTCTCGTTATTTTTTGAGCGACCTTTTCACTTTTACTCTTTTCTTTTCACTTCCTATTTTATCTTTTACCATATTTCTTCTTTTCATTTAACTTTTCCTTCTTTTCAACAAATTTCTAGTCACGTATTTTTCTTTGTTTTTATATCGTTTTTTTTTCCTTTTTCTCTTTTCTTTTTACTTCCTACATCTCTCCATTAACATCTTTTTTTGATATCTAGGATTTTTTTTTTACTTTTTCTCTTTTCTTTGTAATTCCTACATCTCTCTTTTATCATCTCTTTTTTTCCTCCTTTCTTTATTTTATTACTCATTTTGTTTGGGTCTTTCTTTTCGTCTATTTTTTTTAACGTCTCTTCTTTTCTTTATTTTCTTTCTTTCATTCTTTATTTCAATTCTCATTATCTGTCTACGTGTTTCCTTTTGACTACTCATTCATTTGCATTCTATTTTCTTTGTACTTGCTATCTCTCTTTCATCTTATCTTTCTTTATTTCTTTTTTCTTTCTTTCTTTATCTTATGACTCTTTTTTTTGGGGTGGGGGTGGGGGGGGGATCTTTCTCTCTTTTTCGTATACTAATTCATTTACTTACAAGAACAAGAACATTCTATTTATCTATATATTAAATAACTCTTTCTTCATTCCTCATCCAATCACAATCCCTAATCAATCACTTCTTCCCAAACTTCGCATTTATATTCTCTTTTCTTTGTACTTCCTATCTCTCTTTCAACATATCTTTCTTTTTTCATTTCTTTTCTAACTTTCTTTATTTTACGACTCATCTTTTTATGGGGGATTTTTCTTTCTTTTCTTATACTAATTCATTTACTTATACAAGAGAAGAACAAGAACATACAATTTATCCATATATTGAATAACTTTTTCCTCATTCCTCTTCCAATCAGAAAAGACAACAAAAAATAACAACATCAACAACACATGCTTTTTTTTCTCATTACTTTTTTTTTCTTTTTGCCCTTGAGCTGAAACCTTTACTGTAACAAACAATCTCAAACAACAACATCAACAATCCCTAATCAATCACTTCTTCGCACACTTCCCAATACACCTCAAGAATTTCCTAGCCAAGTTTCTTCTTCTTTTCGTTTTCTTGTTATTCTTTCTTGGATTCTGAGCGACGGGACATTTTTCTGGTCGGTTTCTGAAGGCGCGCCGAGGAAGGCAAACTTGAATAAGTGTCGCGAAGTAAATTTAGATTCACTTACAGAACTTGGGAAGGGAGGCGGCAGAGACGGAGGCGGCGGCGGCGGCGGCAGACGAGACGAAAATGAAGGAAGAGGAGGAGGAGGAGGAGGAGGAGGAGGGGAGAAGGTGGTGGTGGTGGAGGGTGATGATGGAGGAGGTGGAGGAGGAGGTGGTGATGGAGATGGTGAGAAAGAGGAGGAGGAGGAGGATGGGGTGAAGGAGGAGGTAGAGGAAGAGGAGATGAAGAAGAAGAGAAGGGGGGAGGATAGTGGTGGAGGAGGAGGTGGGGGTGGTGGAGATGGTGAGAAAGAGGAGGAGGAGGAGGAGGAGGATGGGGTGAAGGAGGAGATAGAGGAAGAGGAGATAAAGGAGAAGAGAAAGGGGAGGGTAGTGGTGGAGGAGGAGGAGGAGAAGATAAAAGAGGAAGAGGTGAAGAGGAAGAAAACGATAAAGAAGAGGAAAAAGAACAAGAAGAATAAACAACAACAACAACAACAACAACAAATAGAATAGAAGAAAACGAGAAAGAGGAGGAGGAGGAGGAGGAGGAGGCAGAAATGGAGGAGGAGGAGGAGGAGATGGAGGAGGTAGTTTAGAGGGACGACGACGAAGAAGGAGAAGGAGGAGGAAGAAGAGGAGGAGGAGGAGGAAGTAAAGGCGTGAAGGAGAAGTTGAAATGGAGAAGGTGCGAGGAGAGAAAAAAAAAAGGAAACAAGAAAAAACACGAATAAAAGAATGAAGAAAAAGTATAAAGAAAATAAATAAAGAACACAAAACAAAACAAAAAAACATATATAGGCCTAAAGAACAAAAACAATGTGAAGCTAACTTTTATACGTATACAAAAATAACATACAAAAAAGAAAAAAATAATGAAGAAAACGAAGAAAGAAAAACAAGACAACTAAAATTTTCTCCGTCAAAACTAAAAAAAAAAACGTGAAAAATATATAGAATATGACGTCCATAAAAAAATAAATAACAACAATAAATAATTAATGAAAAAAAAAGATAAATGAGAATATGAATGTTAAGAAAAAATATGAATGTGAAATATGAATGATTAAAAAATTTTAAAAAATAAAAAAATAAAAAGAAAAGATAAGAAATAAATTAAAAGGAGAAAAAAGAAGGAATAAAAATAGGAAAAAAGAGGAAAAAAATCAGAGAGAGAGAGAGAGAGACGGTACAGATAAGTCCCAAAAGAATAGACCGTGCAAGCTTTACCCATGGGAGGAGGAGGAGGAGGAGGAGGAGGAGGAGGAGGAGGAGAAGTGGGAGAAGAAAAAGAACGAGAGAGGAGGAAGAAAAGGTTAAAATAAAAGAAGAAAAAAGAGGAGGAAAAACGAGAACACAGATAAGAACAAGAAGATGAAGAACAAAAATAAGAAAAATAAGACAAATAAAAGAGCAAGAAAAAACGAAGAGAAAGAAACAGAACAGGAGAAAAAGAAAGAAAAAGAAGAAAAGAGAAAAAGAAAGAAAATGAAGAAGGGGATGGAAGCAGAAAAAAGAAGTAGAAGAAAGAAAGAAGAAGAAGAAGAAGAAGAAGAAGAAGAAGAAGAAGAAGAAGAGAAATAAGAAGAACAGCCGAAAAATAACAGGGAATAGTTGAGGAGAAGTAGAAGGAGGAGGAGGAGGAGGAGGAGGAGGAGGAGGAGATTGTTTAAGGGAAGTAGAAAGAGGAAGATGAGGAGGAGGAGCAGGAGGAGGAGGAGGAGGGCATTACTGGAGGTGTTTCTCGGAGGGTGTAAAGTTTCCCATCATTAGAGTGAGCAAGTTGGCGGTAATGTGAAAATAATTACCCTTGCCCGGAGCTGTTTTTGATGTCCCGTACTCTCTCTCTCTCTCTCTCTCTCTCTCTCTCTCTCTCTCTCTCTCTCTCTCTCTCTCTCTCTCTCTCTCTCTCTCTCTCTCTCTCTCTCTCTCTCTCTCTCTCTCTTTATTATCGTATTTCTGCTCTCCGTTTTCCTTCTGTTTAACTTTCCTATAATTTGTCTTTCCTTTTGCTTCCTTTTTTAACGTTAACTCACATATTTTTTTCTCATTATATCATTTCTCTTCCGCTTAACGTTTCCCTCTCTCTCTCTCTCTCTCTCTCTCTCTCTCTCTCTCTCTCTCTCTCTCTCTCTCTCTCTCTCTCTCTCTCTCATCGGATAGGCACCACAACACAAATAAACACACACACACACACACACACACACACACACACACACACACACACACACACACACACACACGACAGCACAATCACGAGAGAAAATATTGGGAAAAAATGTTCTTGTCGGGAATGGAAATGAAAATGTCGGTAAGTCTTTCGGGAATAAGAGGGCAATGGATTTATTTATTGGATGGGGGGAGATGGGGGGAAGGGGTGAGGGAGGGAAGGAGGGAGGGAGGGAGAGGGAATGAGAGAGAGAGAGAGAGAGAAACAAATGAAGAAACAAAGAGCGAAGGAAGGAAGGAAGAAAAAAAAGAAAGGAATAAGGAAAGAAACAAAAAAGCAAATAAGGAAAGAAATAACGAAAGAAAGAAAAAAAGGAGGAAAAAACAAAGATAGGTACACTGATAGACAAGTTAGAAAAAAGAAAAAAGAGAACAGAGACAGGCAAAACAGACAAACAGACACACAAACAGACAGACAGACAGACAGACAGAGCGCCGTGACAAATGTGAGAAACATCCTGAAACTTTCCGCTCCATCGAGTGAAAATACTTCGACACACACACACACACACACACACACACACACACACACACACACACACACACACACACACACACACACACACACACAACAACAACAACAACAACAACAACTATTTAAAACGTCACTTCAAAGTTAAATCCATAACACCTAAAGGCTCTCTCTCTCTCTCTCTCTCTCTCTCTCTCTCTCTCTCTCTCTCTCTCTCTCTCTCTCTCTCTCTCTCTCTCTCTCTCTCTCTCTCTCTCTCTCTCTCTCTCTCTCTCTTCGGCACTCACTTGGACGTCGCCTCAAAGTTTCTGATCAAACGTTTGTGTGTGCGTGTGTGTGTGTGTGTGTGTGTGTGTGTGTGTGTGTGTGTGTGTGTAAAAATGAGAGAGAGAGAGAGAGAGAGAGAGAGAGAGAGAGAGAGAGAGATCAGTGCCTTCCTCCTCCTCCTCCTCCTCCTCCTCCTCCTCTTCCTCCTTAATATCTCCGTCTTCCTTCGTCGCTTCTTCGTCCTCTTCCTCCTCCAATTCCAGCAGTTCGTCCCTCAGGAGTTCTTTCTTCTCGTCCTCCTATTCTCCTTTATTGGACCTTCTTTCCTTTTACTTTCCTTTTATTTTTTCCTCTTGTCCTTTTTTATCTTTCTTCTATAGTTCTTTTTCTTCTTTTTGCTTCCTTCCCATTTCCTTTCTTCTCGTCCTCCTCTTCTCCTTTATTGGTCTTTCTTTCCTTTTACTTTCCTTCTATTTTTTTCCTCTTTTCCCTTTATTGATTTTTCTTCAATAGTTCCTTTTTTTCTTTTATTTCTTTTTGCTTCCCTCTTATTTCCTCTTTTTTCATCTTTCTCTTCTCCTTTATTCGTCTTTCTTCTATTGCTCTCTCTTTCCTTCTTTCCTTTTATTTTCCTCTTATTTTTTCCTCCTGTCCTTTTATTGATTTTTCTTCTATTGTTTCTTTTTTCTTTTTTTCTTTTTGTTTCCCTCTATTTTCTCTCTTTTCGTCTTTCTCTTCTCCTTTATTCGTCTTTCTTCTATTGCTCTTTTTCCTTCTTTCCTTCTATTTTTTCAACTTGTTCTTTCATCGGTATTTCTTCTTTGCTACTCTTTTCTTTCCTTTCCTTTATTTTCCTTTTATATTTTCCTCTAGTCCTTCTTACATTGCTCCCTTCTTCCTTCTCTCCTTTTTCTTTCCTTCAATTTCTTTCTCTTGTCCTTCTATTGGTCTTTCTTCGTCGCTCATTTTTCTTTCATTCCTTTTATTTTCCTTTTATATTTTCCTCTAGTCCTTCTTACATTGCTCCCTTTCCCTTCTCTCCTCTTCTTTCCTCTCTTTGTTTAAGATTCTACGTTTTCTTTTCTTTATTTTCTATGAGTAGTTTTTGTGTTCATAGTTCTAGTTCTTTCTCCTTCTCCGCTTTCCTCCTACTCTTCCCTTTCCTCCTCTTTTTTCTTTCTCTTCCTATTTTCTTTCTTTTCACTCCTTCTCCTTTTCTCCTCCTCTTCCTTTCCCTCTTCTTTCTTTTCACTCCTTCTCCTTTTTTCCTCCTCTTCCCATTCCTCCTCTTCTTTCTTTCTCTTCCTATTTTCCTTCTTTTCATTTTTTTCATATATTCCTATTTTCACATTTTCCTTGTTTTTTCCTATTTTTCTGTTTTCCTTTTTTTTTCTTTCTCTTCGCACTTTTGTGTTCTAATCTTTCAATCCTGCAGATCTTCCCCCTCTCTTACATTTTTCTCTCTCCTCCTCTTTTTCTCCTCTTCCTCTTTTCTTCCATTTTCCCTCTTTTCTCTTCTCTATCTCCCTTTTCGTTGTCTTTCTTTTGTGGTATTTTTACTTATGTTTATTTTATTTTATTATGTTGTTCTAATCTCCTTCTCCTTCTTCTTCTTTCTCGTCTTTCTCCTTTGCCTTCTAATCATTTTCTTCTCTCTCTCTTCTTATATTCTTCTTTTTCCAAGTATTCTATTTCTAGTTTAAAGATTCAAAAAACAAATCCTCTTTCTTTTATCATTCTGCTTCTCTTTTATCTCTTCCTCCTGGTCCCTTATCTTTTCTCTTCCTCCTCCTCCTCCTTTTTCTCCTATTCTCTCTTATCCTCTTATTCGCCCACATGAAAATATACAGAGACAAGCTGGTACACACACACACACACACACAAACAAACACTCCGGGCAGGTATATCTAAATCAACATCGCAAACTCCGCAGACTTTCACGGACAGGACGCTTAAATATACTTAAGATTAACAGTTACTTGAGTCCCTGTCTGTCTGTGTTTGTCTGTCTTTTTCTTAATTGTTCCATTCACTTCTCTTAGTTTACCTCTTTACTATCCTCCTTCTCCTTCTCCTCCTCCTCCTCCTCCTCCTCCTTCTTCTTCTCCTCCTCCTCCTTCTTCTTCTCCTCCTCCTCCTCCTCATCATCATCATCATCATTTCTTTCTTCCTACTTGTTTTTCTTACTCATCTTCTCAGTTCTTCTTTTCTTCTTCTTTATCATCATTTTCTTCTCTTTCTTATATTTCTTACTCTCATTCACCTCCTTTCTTTCTTCCTCTTCTTCCTCTCTTTATCGTTCGTCTTCCGTATTTCCACGCTTTGTTCTTCATTTCCTCCTCCTCCTCCTCCTCCTCCTCTTTCACCTCTTACTTCCCTCTCCTTCTCCTCCTCCTCCTCTTTTATCTCTTACTTCCCCCTCCTCCTCCTCCTCCTCCTCCTCCTCTTCTTTCTCTTTCACCTTCTTATTTCCTCTTCCTCATCCTCCTCTTCCTCTTTCACTTCTTACTCCCTCCTGCTCATCCTCCACTTCCTCTTTCACCTCTTACCTCCTCCTCTTCCTCCTCCTCCTCCATTTTCGTCTCCTCCACGCTCCAGTGACACTTTGAAAGTCGGCAAAGATGGCATGGAAATCGTTTTTATATTATGACTTTACTATTATTATTATTATTATTATTATTATTATTATTATTAGTATTAGTATTAGTATTAGTAGTAGTAGTAGTAGTAGTATCATTGGTATCATTATTATTATTACTATTATTATTGCTATTTTCTATTATAATTCAAGAAGAGAAAGGTGAAGGGTTTTCTTATATTCTTTCTATCTGTCTGTGTGTCTGTCTGTCGATCTCATTCTCTCATTCAGTCTGTTTATCTATCAGTTATCTATGTCATCAATATTATCTGTTTATCTGTCGATCTATTTGCCTATCTATCTAATTATCTATCTACCAATATATTCATCTATGCATCTATTTAGGTACTAAACTCTAATATACTTTCAGGCACTTCTGCATAACTTTAGCTGACTCTCGCCGCCTCCCACACAGATGTCTTGTTCCTCTCCGATCTCCCCGACCCTTCCTCCCCTCCCCACCTCCTTCAAAACACAACTCCCTCCTTCTCCTCCCCATACACCCATATATAACACCCTCACTCCCCAACTCATATCCTCCCCACCTCCTTCAATACACAACACACTCCTTCCCCTCCCTACACACCCATATATAACTCTCTCACTCCCCAACTCATATCCTCCCCACCTCCTTCAATACACAACACACTCCTTCCCCTCCCTACACACCCATATATAACTCTCTCACTCCCCAACTCATATCCTCCCCAACTCCTTCAATACACAACCCCCTCCTTCTCCTCCCTACACACCCATATATAACTCCACTCCCAAACCCATATCTTCCACACATCCCAACCCAGTCAACATACAACCCACTCCTCGCCACCCCACCTAAAGCTACTCCATCTGTCCCTAACCCCTTCACCTACATGCTCCACCCTTACCCTTCCACCCTACCCCATCCTCCACCCTTACCCATACCACACCATTACAAACAATATCACCTCCCCGACCCTTACACTATGATCC
Organism: Eriocheir sinensis; assembly: GCF_024679095.1. Taxonomy (NCBI): domain Eukaryota; kingdom Metazoa; phylum Arthropoda; class Malacostraca; order Decapoda; family Varunidae; genus Eriocheir; species Eriocheir sinensis. The sequence continues at coordinate 12,473,772 of NC_066544.1, forward strand.
ACACCACTAACCCTCACACCTAGCTCCCCCATACACACAACTCCACCCTACTCTCTCCCTCCCTATCCCCTCTCACACACAGAACTCCACCCCCATTTACCAGCACACACAGAGAACTCCACGCCCCTCCATCCTCACTCTTGAACCCCCTCACACACAACGCCACCCTACCCCATAACACACAATTCCACCCTCCTAACACATAATTCCACCTCTCCAACACACAATTCCACCCTTCTAACACACAATTCCACCACCCTAACACACAAATCCACCCTCCTAACACGCAATTCCACCCTCCTAAAACACAATTCCACCCCTCTAACACACAATTGCACCCCTTAACAAACAATTCAAACCCCCTCACACACAATTCCACCCTCCTAACACACAATTCCACCCCTCTAACACACAATTCCACCCTTCTAACACACACTTCCACCCCCCAAACACACAATCCCACACTAACACACAATTCCACCCTTCTAACAAACAATCCCACCCCAATACCATCACACAACTCCATCCGCCCACCCCATCCTTACCCTCAATCCCCCCCCCTCTATCTCCACCCAAAAAATAAAAAGCCCGTAATGACTGCCTCGATCACCGTCAGATTGGAAACGCACTGCCAGAAAATGGTGCCCGTCACGCCCTGATGATGAGCCAAGCCACGCGGGGCGACGCCGACTCATTCCGGCGCGGCGGCGGGGGATTCAGGAGCGATTTTGGCGGCTTTTTGGAGGGTAATGGATGTTGAAAGGGATTTGGGCGGGGTTTGAAATGTTATGGGTGTTTAAAGAGACGAAGAGCGACTTTTGGAAGATAATAAATGTTTGACGATATCTGAGCGGTTTTACTTATGAACTGTGGATTTTGGCGGCGTTTTGAAGGCTGATGGATGTATGAAAGGATGCAGGGTTTTGTGTTTTAAATGTTATGGATGTTGAAAGAGATGAAGATTGACTAATAGAAGACAATAAATGTTTAAATATCTCTGAGCGGCTTTCTCTTAGGATTGTGGATGTTTAAGAGGATTTGAACTATCTTTATGGGAGGTTGAGGGATGTTTTGAGATGATTTAGGCTGTTCTTAAAAGGTGATGGATGTTTGAAGAAATATGGAATTGTTGTTTATGATAATGAATGTTTACAGATATTTAGGCTGGATTTTGGAATGTCATCGATATTTTTAATGATTCGGGCTGTGATTTTGCAGGTTGGTAAATATTATAAAAGATTTGAGCTCTTATTTAATTACGTTAACCCCTTGAGTGTGGATTTCCTACAAGAAGACATCACCAAGCTACATGAATGGAACAAAAAGTGGCTGCTACAGTTTAATAAAGAAAAATGTAAAGTCCTGAACCTTGGGAGGGGATATCCAGCATACCAATACGACATGGGAAACACGCCACTATCCACCACAGAGGCAGAGAAAGACCTGGGACTATCTTTTACCAGGCTACCAGTTAAGGTGAAATCCGTGTCAATCGCAGTGAACGGGTTAAGGCGGTGATGGACATAGAGGATTTGGGATATCTTAAGAAAGAATGGATATTATATAAGAGAATTTGATATGCTTTTCGGAGAGTCATAGATGCTTTAGAGGGTTCAAGCTGTCTACCCGTTATCAGTTCTACGCATAATCTTTTTTTTTTACAGCAGAGGAGACACTTCAAGGGCGTAAAAAAAAGAAAACAATAATGAAAAAAAAAAGCCCGCTACTTACTGCCCCTAACAATCTGACCAACACAAGTCCATTTCCTTTTCCTTATCATTAAAACACCTTCAACTTTTGTCTATTCCCATAATGCTCGCTTCTTCTCTCCCTTTGTTATACCCAGCATTTTCGAAGGAGTGAGAACGGATAGAGGAAAAGAGAGGAGAGAGAAAGACGTAAGAATTTGGGGCTGGCTATAAGTTTCTCTCCATTTTTTATCCTCAAGGTAG
>NC_066544.1:12478223-12488223 GCF_024679095.1 Eriocheir sinensis
ATTGATGATCTTCTTTCCAAAACGAACTGTCCTATCCATTCCTACGCCGATGATTCCACTCTGCATTATTCAACTTCTTTTAATAGAAGACCCACCCTTCAGGAACTTAACGACTCAAGGCTGGAGGCTGCAGAACGCTTAGCCTCAGACCTTACTATTATTTCCGATTGGGGCAAGAAGAACCTGGTGTCCTTCAACGCCTCAAAAACACAGTTTCTCCACCTATCCACTCGACACAATCTTCCAAACAACTATCCCCTATTCTTTGACAACACCCAGCTATCACCTTCCTCAACACTAAACATCCTCGGTCTATCCTTAACTCAAAATCTCAACTGGAAACTTCATATCTCATCTCTTACTAAATCAGCTTCCTCGAGGCTGGGCGTTCTGTACCGTCTCCGCCAGTTCTTCTCCCCTGCACAGTTGCTGTCCATATACAGGGGCCTTGTCCGACCTCGTATGTAGGATGAATATCATGTGTCGGGGGGCTCCACTCAGACAGCTATTCTGGACAGAGTGAGGCACAGGCTCTTCGTCTCATCAGCACTCCTCCTCATACTGATAGTCTTCTACCTCTTAAATTCCGCCGCAATGTTGCCTCTCTTTCTATCTTCTTTCGATATTTCCACGCTGACTGCTCTTCTGAACTTGCTAACTGCATGACTTTCTACTCATGCTCATCCCTATACTGTCCAAACCCCTTATGCAAGAGTTAACCAGCATCTTCACTCTTTCATCCCTCACGCTGGTAAACTCTGGAACAATCTTCTTTCATCTGTATTTCCTCCTGCCTACGATCTGAACTCTTTCAGGAGGAGGTATCAGACACCTCCTCCGAAACTGACTTATCTTTCGGCCACCTCTTTGGATTCTTTTTAGAGCAGGAGTAGCGGGCTTTTTTTATTTATTAATGTTTACTTTTTGAGCTGTCTCCTTTGCTGTAAAAAAAAAAAAAAAAAAAAAAGTAGTAGTAGTAGTAGTAGTAGGGGTTATTAACGAGAGGGGGGGCTCAGGACAGGTAAAAATAGGTTAGTAGCGAGTGAATGGGCCGGCAGGTGATTAGCCCAGGTATTAACTCCACTAATGACAGGATTATTGCATCACCATCAACCACTATTACGACCCTTAATACCACTACCACTAACACCAACACTAACATTGCCACCACTACCACTAACACCAACACTAACATAACCACCACTACCACTAACACCAACACTAACATTGCCACCACTACCACTAACACCAAGACTAACATAACCACCACTACCACTAACACCAACACTAACATAACCACCACTACCACTAACACCAACACTAACATAACCACCACTACCACTAACACCAACACTAACATTGCCACCACTACCACTAACACCAAGACTAACATAACCACCACTACCACTAACACCAACACTAACATAACCACCACTACCACTAACACCAACACTAACATAACCACCACTACCACTAACACCAACACTAACATAACCACCACTACCACTAACACCAGCACTAACATAACCACCACTACCACTAACACCAACACTAACATAACCACCACTACCACTAACACCAACACTAACATTACAACCACTACCACTAACACCAACACTAACATAACCACCACTACCACTAACACCAGCACTAACATAACCACCACTACCACTAACACCAACACTAACATTGCCACCACTACCACTAACACCAACACTAACATAACCACCACTACCACTAACACCAACACTAACATAACCACCACTACCACTAACACCAACACTAACATTGCCACCACTACCACTAACACCAACACTAACATTGCCACCACTACCACTAACACCAACACTAACATTGCCACCACTACCACTAACACCAACACTAACATTACAACCACTACCACTAACACCAACACTAACATTGCCACCACTACCACTAACACCAACACTAACATTCCCACCACTACCACTAACACCTACACTAACATTCCCACCACTACCACTACCACTGTTTTTCCTCCTCTTCTTCCTCCTCCTAATCCATCTCCTCTTCCCTCTTCTCCATCATAATTATCTACACTTCCTCTATAGCAATTAACTCTTACTTATTTTCCTCCTCCTCTTCCTCTTCCTCTTCCTCCTTCATCACCTTTCATAATTACTTTCATCTCTGTCATTAATACTCCCATCTTCCATATCGCACATTTTAATAACTCCTTCTCGTCCTTCTTCTTCTTCTTCCTCCTTCTCCTCTCCCTCCTCCTCTTTTTTCATCATTTCCAAGTCTACCCTTAATATACTCCTCCTTCATTTCGCTCCTCTTAATCACTCCTCCTCCTCCTCTTCCTCCTCCTCACCTGCCCCCCCCCCCGGACAGGTGTGTGATAAGCCTTCAGTTCGGGCGTAATTTAGCAGGAGAGTGTCTCTTTAAACCTTCTAAAATATTCATCTTTCGCCTCATTGATCGGCCGCCTGTTTCCTCTTGCTCCTCTTTTATTCCTCTTGATTTTTTGTGCTTCTTTGTCTGTTTTTTTTTCCCCTCTCTCTCTCTTGTTTTTGGTTAGTGTTGTTGATTTTGTTGTTTCTGTTGTTGTTGTTGTTGTTGTTGTTGTTTTTGGTAGTGGTGGTGGTGGTGGTGTTATTTGGGGGCTTTCTTTTTTATTTTTTCTTCTTATTTTTTGTTTGTTTTTGTTATTATTGCTCTAGTTCTTATTCTCCTTGTGTTCTTATGGTGTTCTTTCTTCTTCTTCTTCTTCTTCTTTTTCTTCTTCTTCTTCTTCTTCTTCTTCTTCTTCTTTTTCGTCACTTCTTTCATTATCATCATCATCATCACCTTGTTTTTCTTGTTCTTCTCCTTTGTTCTATTCTTGTTCTACTTGCTCGTGTTCTTCTTCTTCCTCTTTACTTTCGTTTTCCGTTTATTTTCCTATTTTTCTTCCTATTCTCCTATCTATCTATCCATCTACCTATCTATCTATCTATCTATCCATCTATCTTTCTGTCCGTCTGCTTGTCTCTATTTGTCTGTCAATATGCCTGTCTGTCTGTCTGTCTGTCTCCCCTTTGATATAATGCCGCTTACCTCTGCTGACTTTTCCTGCTTATTTTTGTGTGGATAATCTCGCAACCTCCTGCTTCTCCTTCCCTCGCTCTCTTCCCTCTTTCCTTCATCCTCCTCTTACTCGTTTTCTCTCTCACTCTCTCACTCTTATTTCGACCCTAAACTCCTTACTTCTGGTCTGTTTCTCCCTTTCTTCCTTCTCTCTCTCTCTCTCTCTCTCTCTCTCTCTCTCTCTCTCTCTCTCTCTCTCTCTCTCTCTCTCTCTCTCTCTCTCTCTCTCTCTCTCTCTCTCTCTCTCTCTCTCTCTCTCTCTCTCTCTCTCTCTCTCTCTCTCTCTCTCTCTCTCTCTCTCTCTCTCTCTCTCTCTCTCTCTCTCTCTCTCTCTCTCTCTCTCTCTCCTTTTTTCTTTCCCATTTCCATTTTTCTCTTCTTTTGCTCTTCTCTTCCATTCGCTTTCCCTTTATCTCTTTTTTCCTCTATTTTCCTCTTTTTTTCTTTTCCATATTCTTTATTTTTCTCCTAGTTCTATTCTTTTCTTTTTCCCGTTGCTCTTTTCCTCCGCTCCCTTTCACTCCATCTCTATTTTCCTCTCTTCCTTTTTTTCCTTCCTCCATTCCCTCCTACTCTCTCTCTCTCTCTCTCTCTCTCTCTCTCTCTCTCTCTCTCTCTCTCTCTTCTAGTTCTCCCATTTCCTCCATCCCTTTTTCCTCTTCTATTTTCATCCTCTTACTTTACCTCACAATGCATATCACCTTTTTTTTTCTTTCCTTTCTGTTCTTTTTTTCTTCCCTCAAGTACATTCTGCCTCTCCTCTTCACCCTCTCCCTCTTCCCTCCTTCTCTCTCTCCCTCCTCTATCTCTCCTTCATTTCCTTTCCTTTACAGTATCTCGCTATGCGCATTATCTCTTTTATTTATTTTTCTTCTATCCTTGTTTCTTTCCTGCAAGCACATTCTCCTCTCCTTTTCAGCCTCTTCCTTCACTCTCTCCCTCCTTCATTTCCATCCTCCTTCTTTACCTCGCCATGCAAATCACTTCCTTTTCTTTTCCTTCTTTTCCTGTTTCCTTCCTTCAAGCACATTCTCCCTCCTTTGCAACCTCTTCCTTTACTCACCCTCTCCCTCCTCCTTCCTCTTCTTCTTCTTCCTCTTCCTTCTTTACCTCACCATGGACATCACTCCTTTTTCTTTTCCTTCTTTTCTTGTTTCCTTCCTTCAAGCACATTCCATCTCCTATTCACCCTCTTCCTTCCCTCTCCTTCTCCTCCTTCTTCGTCTTCCTCCTCCTCCTTCTTTACCTTGCTATGCACACCTCATTTTCTCTCCCTTCTTTTCTTGTTTTCTTTCCTCAAGCACATTCTTCCTCCGCTGCACATTCATCCTTCACTCTCCCTCCTCTATCTCCCTCCTCCTCCTTCTCCTCCTCCTCCTCTTTGAAGCATTCAGGGCATCACAGCGGAGGAATGTCAAGCCGGCGTGAAAATTAAAAAGCTGCTTGGCGTAATAAAATGCTCCCAGGTATTATGGAAGAAGAAGAATGGCACGCGCTGGAAGTTCTTAGACGCCTCAGCCCAAGAAAAAAAGAAGTTATATATATGAGAGGTTAAGTTAAGAAGCGTGAAGCGTTGAAAGACTGCAGAAAAGAACAATATTGATGTTTTTTTGTTGTTGTTGATTACAGTAAAGATACTAAAAAAATGAGTTAGTTTTTGTTCTAGAAGTTTTGTTCTAGAAGTTATATATATGAGAGGTTAAGTTAAGAAGCGTGAAGCGTTGAAAGACTGCAGAAAAGAAGAATATTTATGTTTTTTTTTTGTTGATTGCAGTAAAGATAATAAAAAAAATTAGTTAGTTTTTGTTCTATAGATTTCTAAGTAAAGATGATGATAATGAAATGAGTGTTCCTTTTTTGTAAATTTCAGTAAATGAGACAAAGGAACTGCTTATCTTTTTACGAATTCCTATAAATATATCAAAAAATATTTATGCATCGTTGAGCATATATTTCACACGTACTGTAAAAGTGTGTAAAGTTGTAAGGTTGGAAATGTTATGCAGGAAGGATGTGATGTTACGATTTGATTGGCTCAGAAGAAAAAATAACATATATATTTGAAAGATTAATTAAAAGAGCATGAATGATTGAAATACTTAAGGAACGTGGTTGGATTATTAATATGTGTTTAGACGTACTATGAAAGCGTGTATGTAAGGTTGTAAGCTATGAAATATATTATAGGCAGGAGGTGGTATTATATTTTGATTGGCACAGCAGAAAATTAAGTTATATATATGAAAGATCAATTTATACACCATGAAAGATTAAAATACCGTAGAAATGAATATAGGTATGTTTTTATAGACCGTAGTATGAAAGAGTTTGTGAGGTTGTGAGCTTGCGGTATATACGAAAGGTTAAAGAAAGGTAATAATTGCAATACTAGAGGAACGTGATTGGGATATAATACGTTTGTTTGGATGTGCTATGAAAGTCTGTTTGTTAGGTAGTGCGTTATTGAAATGCTCTGTGCGAAGGACGTGGCATTATGTTTTGATTTGCCGGTGAATTATATATGAGTAGAAATTATGTGAGTGACTGAAGTAGTAAAAGAAAGTAGTGTGGTCGTAGTGCTATAGTATTGACGTGTGGGCAAATAAATATATCTGGAAATTATGAGAATGATTGAAGTAGTAATAGAAAGTAGTATGGTATTAAAGTGTTGTAGTATTGGTGTGTGGGTAAATAAATATATCTGGAAATTATGGGAATGATTGAAGTAGTAAAAGAAAGTAGTATGGTATTAAAGTGTTAGTGTTGACGTGTGTGTAAATAAATATATGACTAGAAATTAAATGAAGGAATGAAGAAGCAAAGGAAAATGGAGAGTGACTGAATTGTTAGAATGATCTGAATATAGGAAAGTTGTGTTGTATTAAAGTGTTGCTATCGACGTGTTGGTAAATAAATATATGACTGGAAATTAAATGAAGGAATGAAGAAGCAAAGGAAAATGCTGTGTGACTGAATTGTTAAAATGATTTGAATACCTGGTAAATAAATGCTTGACTAGGAATTTTATGAACGACTGAAGTAAAACAAGAATACGTAGTGTGTTAGGAGGTAATGACGTTTTGTGAATGACTAGAAAGATGAATGAACGACTGAAGTAAACAAAAATACGTAGTGTGTTAAGAGGTAATGACGTGTTGTGAACGACTAGACAGATGAATGAACGACTGAAGTAAACAAAAATACGTAGTGTGTTAGGAGGTAATGACGTTTTGTGAATGACTAGAAAGATGAATGAACGACAGAAGTAAACAAAAATACGTAGTGTGTTAGGAGGTAATGACGTTTTGTGAATGACTAGAAAGATGAATGAACGACTGAAGTAAACAAAAATACGTAGTGTGTTAAGAGGTAATAACGTTTTGTGAATGACTAGAAAGATGAATGAACGACGGAAGTAAACAAAAATACGTAGTGTGTTAAGAGGTAATAACGTTTTGTGAATGACTAGAAAGATGAATGAACGACAGAAGTAAACAAAAATACGTAGTGTGTTAAGAGATAATGACGTTTTGTGAATGACTAGAAAAATACCTGAACGAATGAAGCAATAATGGAGAATAATGTGTAATTGAAGAGTCATAGCGCTTTGTATGTCTGGTAAATGTAGTTTGTGGAATATATGTACATTCATAATATGCATAACAAATAATGGAGGAAGTACATGACCCATTCGTTTTAAAGCAAGAGAGACAAAGCAGGGACAGAAAAAAAAGATATATAAAAAACACCACCATGTAACACTGTAATAAATGTGATGATAAATAACGTAAGAGAGGAAACAATTATGATAGTGACTGTGAATATGTTTTTGTAAGAGAAATAAGGAAAAGGCCTCAAGAAATAATAGAAAAAAAAGAAAGCAGAAAAAACAACAAGATCCACCACACAACATCCTGCCAGTAATACAAATGGCGCGATGGAAAGCACACAAACAAACACATATACACAAGCACACACACACACACACACACACACACACACACACACACACACACACACACACACACACACCAATTAATACCAGCGGTGTCGTGTTTGACATTCGGATTAATAGGAAAAGGCCGCCGACAGAGAGGTGCCGAGGCCGCCCGTCACAACGCTGTTAAATGCCCGGAAGGCCCCGTGACATTTGATTAGTCTGATTAGTGTCACCTGTAATGGCGCGGCAAGGAGGAATGACTGGCGGGGAAACGTTTGGGAAAAGAGATCAAGCGAAAAAAGGAGATTAAGTTAAATAAAATATACCTAAAATTGGCGTTACTTTTTGGTAGATTTCAGAAAAGGTTATAAAAAGATAGGTATTGTAATGTTTGGGAAAAAAGAGTTTTAGCGGAAACAAAGGATAGCAAGTTAAATAAAATATACCTAAAATTGGCGTTACTTTTTGGTAGATTTCAGAAAAGGTTATAAAAAGATGAGTATTGTAATTTTGGAGATGACTGGTGGGTTAATGTTTGGGAAAAAAAAGAGATGCCCGGCCCGGGAAGGAGGAGATGACTGACGACTTAATTACGTTTGGGAAAAAGAGATTGAGTGAAAAAAAAGTTTATACTCAAAATATACTGAAAAACGGAGCCACTTTTGTTTCGTAAGCTCAAGATGAAGCAAAGATTAGCATTATATTTTTTGGGGATAGATAAAGTGTTAACGATTGGGAAAAAAAAGCGATAAGTGAAAAAAGGAGATTGAGTTGAAAAATGTACCGAAAAACACGGTCACTTTTTATTTTGTGAGTACAGAAATGAGACTTTAATGGCGTGGAAAGAAAAAAAATACTGATGGATTAATAAAACGCTCGGAAAAAAAACAAATATTAAATGAAAAGAAAATGAGTTAAAATGAAATGAAACTTAAATTGAAACATAAACTGAAAAAAAGACGTCTATTTTTATTTTGTAGATATAGAAATGAGACTGTAATGGCCCGGGAAGGAGGGGATGACTGACGACTTAATTATGCTTGGGAAAAAGATGGAGCGGAAAAAAAGGAGATTATGTTAAAAAAATATTCTGAAAAAACGGCGCCACTTTTGTTTCGTAAGTTCAAGGTGATGTAAAGATTAGTAATATTTTTGGGGGAGATGGTTCAGGTGTTAACGCTTGGAAAAAAGTGATAATTGAAAAGAGATTATGTTAAAAAATATACTGAAAAAACGGCTTCACTTTTGTTTCGTAAGTTCAAGGTGATGTAAAGATTAGCATTATATATTTTTTTGGGAGATGGTTTAGGTGTTAACGCTTGGCAAAAAAGAGAAAAGTAAAAAGAGATTATGATAAAAAATATACAAAAAAAAAACGGCTTCACTTTTGGTTCGTAAGTTCAAGGTGATGTAAAGATTAGTAATATTTTTTGGGAGATGTTCAGGTGTTAAGCCTTGAAAAAAAAATATGCCGAGGTGTAAAACAGAAGATTAACTTGAAAGAACAAATATTGATAAACCGTTTCGCCTTTTTCATGGATTAGAATGAAGATGAAAATTGTAAAAAGTAGAATGATGTGTTTTATTTTGTAGTTTCAGGGTAAAAATGACAGAAATAGTGTTAGTTTTTGTTGTAGATTTCGTTAAAAAGCTGCTTGGCGTAATAAAATGTTCCCCAGGTATTATAGAAGAAGAATGGTACGGGATGGAAGTTCTTAGACGCTTCAGTCCGAGAAAAACAGAAGTTATATATATTGGAAGTTAAGTTAAGGGGCATGAATGTATAAAAGGGTGCGGTATTTTCCTTTGTAGATTTTAGTTAATATGCAAAAATACGAATTATCTTTATTATACAGATTACAGCAAAGACGAGAATGATCTGAGTGTTATTTTTGGGTATAGATTCCAAGTAAAGATTATAAAGAACTTGATATTTTTTTTGAAGATTCCAGTAAAGATGATGAAGGAAATAAGTGTAATCTCTTATTTTTTTTATTTCTGTAGAGACACAAAAAAATATGTATCGTCGTAATATATATTTTTCACACTGTTATAATTTGAAAGATGAAAGAAAAAAACGAAAGAAATATTCCTGGCGTTTATATATATTTTTTACTATAAGTTGAAAGATGAACGAGCGAGAGAAAACATATCAGGCGTTGATATATATTTTTTACACTGTCATAAATTGAAAGATGAAAGAAAAACGAGAGAAAAAAAACACACCTGGCTCTTGCTAATTACACACCGTCACTAAAAAAAAAAAGATGGAATAGAAGTACCGACCATCCGTAATTTCCACGAACGACGACAACGCGGGGAAAATATTTATAGCTCCCTGCAATTTTTTTTTTTTTAATTTTACATCTTTGCCAGTAGCACCGGTAGGCTTTCTTCAGGAGCCTGGTGGTCGGCCCTAAGCCCGTTATGGCGCAGGCAATTTTTATAGTGGCTCCAGTTATGCTTGGCTCATGCTCCCCCCCTGGAACTCATTCTTGATTCACTTGGACGGTTTCTTCTAGAGTCCGGGTTGATGGGTGGTCTTCAGGACAGCATGTGGGTAGTCTTAGGCCACTCGTCGGTGACTGAAAAATCCAAGGTGGTAGCGTGGGGATTCGAACCGACGTTGTCCATGGCGCCGTGAATGCTAGGCCGGCACGCTAACCACTCAGCCACCGCCTACCCTAATTACAACGGATCAATCCACGACTCATAAATAATTTCCACTCAGTGTTTTGCAGCAATAAAATAAAATACGATGTCGAATCAAATCAATCACAGAAATCTGACTGATAGGACGGGCAAGAACACACACACACACACACACACACACACACACACACACACTAGCAATCTATAATTCTTCATAGGAACGTGATTTCATTTGCACGTTCACAGGAAAGAGTATTGGATAAAGGGGAGGGGGGGGAGGAGAGGGGAAGGAGAAGA
>NC_066544.1:12495723-12503223 GCF_024679095.1 Eriocheir sinensis
CCTGTCTGTCTGTCCGTGATGTCCCCGCCGGGTTCAACAAACGACTCAACCGCGGGGGAGACTTAGTGACTCGGCGTGACTCGGAGTGACTAGGAGTGACTCAGAGTAACACGTGCATGAAGGCAGATCACGAGGGACTCACACGACGCCCTCCTTACTGTCTGTGGGCCGCCCGTGTGTGAGTGTGTGAGGGCGGCAAGTGAGTGAGTGAGTGGGTGAGGGAGTCCTGGTGCTGTCATGACCCTCCCCCACCCTCACTCCCCCGCCCCCCGGCCTCCTCCCCCTCGCCCCCTCCTGCCCCCCGTGGTGACCTGCCTGCTGGTGCTGCTCCTGTGTGCCGTCTCCCCCGTGACAGGTGAGTGAGTGTCCCTTTAATCTAACCACGTCACTTGCCTCCACCTGTCCCCGCACCCTTAACCGCTACCTCCCTTAACCCATTAGTGAACCAGTAGATTCCTCTCTTGATCAACTACAAAACACCTACTTTGATCAACACACGCCATCTCTCCCCGCACCCTTAACCCCTGCCTCCCTTAACCCATTAGCCGACCATTACTTTCCTCTCTTGATCCACTACAAAACACCTACATTGATCAACCCACACCACCTGTCCCCACACCCTTAACCCCTACCTCCCTTAATCCATTAGTAAACCATTACATTCCACTCTTAATCCTCTACAAAACACCTACTCTGATCGACACTTTTTTTTTTAGCGGGCTTTTTTTTACACCTTTTTTTGTTGCCCTTGAGCTGTTTCTTTAGCTGTAAAAAAAAAAAAAAACGCCATCTGTTCTCGTAAGTCCATATTCGTAAACGTATCGGGCACCCATTACGACTATTATCCAGGGTCGCAGAGAAGATTAACCGGGTTGTGGTGGGTAATATTTTCCCGTTGAAGATGTAGAAGTCGTGTAGCAGCTATCACTGACATCACGAAAGAGCTCATGGAAATCCCAGCAACTTCTACGAGAGGCTTTTCAACTAGGCGAACTGAGGTAGCGATATGTTTTAATACCTAACCTAACCTAACCTAACCTAACCTAGCCTAACCTAACCTAACCTAACCTAACCTAACCTAACCTAACCTAACAATATCGTGATTAGTTACTTCCTCCTCTTCCTTCCTTCTTTCCTCCTCCAATTCCTTCTTTCTCCTTTTCTCTCCCTTCCTTCCTTCCTTCCCTCCTTCCCTCCCTCCCTCGCTCCCTCCTTAAACCTAACTTAACCTAACACGACCCTGAAAAGCTGCCCTGTGTACGGACCGCACCATTAACTGCTGAAGCCCTTAACCCATTAGAAGACTATTACTTCCCTCCATTCATCCATTACGAAATCAGCTCAGTCCTATTCACCTCACACTATTTACTCCTGCCCCTTTTAACCCATTAGGAGACAATTACATTCCTCTCCTAATCCATTACAAAACACCCAATTTAATCACGTCACTCCAAGGCACCTCACAGTCTTGATTCCTGCCTCCCTTAACCCATTAGAAGAGTTACATTCCTCTCCTAATCCATTACAAAAACACCTAATTTAATCACGTCACTCCTAGGCACCTCACAGTCTTGATTCCTGCCTCCCTTAACCCATTAGAAGAGTTACATTCCTCTCCTAATCCATTACAAAAACACCTAATTTAATCACGTCACTCCTAGGCACCTCACAGTCTTGATTCCTGTCTCCCTTAACCCATTAGCATACCATTATTTTCCTCTCTTAATCCATTACTAAAACACCTAATTTAATCAAGTCACTCCTAGTCATCTCACACTATTATCTCCTGTCTCCCTTAAGCCATTGGCAGACCATTACTTTCCTCTCTTCCTCCATTACAAAACACCTAATTTAATCAAGTCACTCCTAGGCACCTCACAGTCTTGATTCCTGCCTCCCTTAACGCATTAGCAGACCATTACTTTCCTCTCTTCATCCATTAATAAACGCCCACTTCAATCAACTCACTTCTATTCGACTCACAACCTTACCCCCTCCATCTATCTATCTATCTGTCTGTGTTCTTTTTCTCTGTCTCTCTATCTTCCTATTTTTTTCTTTCTCTGTCACATCTATTCGTGTGTTTATCATTGTTTTTTCATTGTTTTTCGATTTCTCTCTCTCTCTCTCTCTCTCTCTCTCTCTCTCTCTCTCTCTCTCTCTCTCTCTCTCTCTCTCTCTCTCTCTCTCTCTCTCTCTCCACCTGTCCCAACACCCTTAACCCTCTCACTCTCTCTATCTGTGTCTTTTTCGCTGTCTCCGTATCTTCCTCTTTTTCCTTCTCTGTCTCATCCATTCCTGTGTTTACTGTTGTTTTTCGATTAATATCTTTCTCCCTCGCGCCGCAGTCCCAATACCCTTAATACTTGCTTCCCTGTATCCATTAGTAGACCAATAAGAGAGTAGAGACGCAAGGCAGCTGTTCAGTGTCGTGTTAGGTTAAGTTAAGTTTAGGGAGGGAGGGAGGTGGGGAGGGAGGAAGGAAGGGACGGAGGAAGGAAGAGAAGGAAGGGAAAGAAAACGAGAAAGAAGGAATTGGAGTGAGAAAGAAGGAATTGGAGGACGAAAGAAGGAAGGAAGGGGAGGTAACTGATCAGTATATTGTTAGCTAAGGTTAGGTTAAGTTAGGTTTAGGGAGGGAGGAAGGAAAGAAAGAAAGGAAGGGAGAGAAAAGGAGGAAGGAGAAACTGGAGGAAGAAAGAGGAAAGGAAGAGGAGGAGGTAACTGATCAGGATATTGTTAGGTTAGGTTTGGTTAGATAAGATTTAGGGAGGGAGAAGGAAGGGAGGAAAGAAGGGAAGGGAGAGAAAAGGAGGAAGGAGAAACTGGAGGAAGAAAGAAGGAAGGAAGAGGAGGAGGTAACTGATCAGGATATTGTTAGGTTAGGTTAAGTTAGGTTAGGTTTAGGGAGAAAGGAAGGAAAGGAAGGAAGGGAGAGAAAAGGAGAAAGAAGAAATTGCAGGGAGAAATAAGGTAGGAAGAGGAGGAGGAAACTGATTACGATACTGTTATGTTAGGTTATGTTTACGGAGGAAGAGAGGAAGGAAGGAAAGGAAGGAAGGGAGAGAAAAGGAAAAAGAGAAACTGGAGGAAGAAAGGAAGAGGAAACTAATCAAGATATTGTTAGGTTAAGTTTAGTACACAATTACTTTCCTCTCTTAATTCATTACTAAACACCTACTTCAATCAACTCACTCCTAGTCACCTCACATTCTTGACTCCAATTTTCTATATATTCAGTACTGTACTTTCCAATACAATTCTCTCTTAAACCATTGATAAACCATAACTTCCCTTCCTTAACTCTTGTACAAACCCTTCCCTTTTTTTCTTTAACCCATTAGTAAAACCCTGGAGGCATTAGTAAACTCCAATTTTCTCTATATTCAGTACTGTACTTTCCAATACAATTCTCTCTTAAACCATTGATAAACCATAACTTCCCTTCCTTAACTCCTATACAAACCCTTCCTTTTTTTCTTTAACCCATTAGTAAAACCCTTGATGCATAAGTAAACTCCAATTTCCTCTCAAAACCGATTAGAAAACCATTACTTTCCTCACTCATCCCTTTACTAATCCCATTCATTACTTATCAACCCATCAGAAATAATCTACTTTCCTTTTTTCACCCCTTAACTTTTCAATTTATTTTTTCTCTTCAACGCAAAAAATCGTAACTTCAAACCGATTAGAAAACCATTGCTTTCCTCACTCAACCCTTTACTAATAACATTCATCACTTATCAACCCTTCAGAAATAATCTTCATTCCTTCCCTCTCCCCTTAACTTTTCTATTTATCTTTTTCTCTTCAACGCAAAAAAATCGTAACCCATTATTTTTTTTCTTAACCTGTCCTTCAACTTCCCTTCAACTTTCCTCTCCATCCCTTCTATCTTTTTCCCTCTTCCAGGCTCTCCATTTTTTTCCTCTAGTTCCCTTTCCCTCCGGAGTCTTTTTGCCTTCCTCCTCGCCCTCTCCTTCTCTCTCTCTTCATTCCTCTTTCCTCCTCCTTTAAAACTCCATTAAGGGAATCAAAGAAAGCTCTCTCTCTCTCTCTCTCTCTCTCTCTCTCTCTCTCTCTCTCTCAAGCATCCACATTCGCCTAAATCCACATGTAATATCACGAGACGCAAGACGCAACACACACACACACACACACACACACGCATTAACATCAGGAAATCTGTGTGTGTGTGTGTGTGTGTGTGTGTGTGTGTGTGTGTGTGTGTGTGTGTGTGTGTGCGCGCGCGCGCCTTTTTAGATTAATTAATACATCAGAAACGAGCCTACAAATATTCTCTCTCTCTCTCTCTCTCTCGTTTTTGTGGATGAATTCCCAATATTTTCAGTCCATTAAAACATGTAAGAATTTGAGTACGAAATGGAATGGTCTATTTTTATACCCTACACACACACACACACATACACGTACATATGACAGAACGATCCGTGTACACAGCTAGTATTAGTCGTGCATGTATGGTATGTGAACACCGATAATGTGTATGTACGTGTGTGTGTGTGTGTGTGTGTGTGTGTGTGTGTGTGTGTGTGTGTGGCGCGCACCCTTCCTGACCCAATAACCAATACGCACAGGCTAATATTTACATAGCTACACACACACACACACACACACACACACACACACACACACACACACACGGAGGCACACGCACAAACATACACAAATAACAAAAACGGGAACGAAGAAAAGACAAATAAAAGAAATAAAAAAAAGAGCAAAAAAAAACAAACAAAAATACTACAAGAACGCGATGCAGAACACGCGGCCGGAATGTCAAATGAAGCCTGGCAGTGAAGCACGAAACGAGTTGAGCCGCGGCGTCGTGAAGCTTCGAAACACACACACGGACGGCGCTTCATGGGACACTTTTTTTTTTTTTTTAAACACGCGAAGCCGAGACGAAGGAAGGAATGACTGGCGCCTTGAGGGAGTGACTTGAGGGCAGCTTTGCCAAATTACCGTACACACCGTATTGCATTTTCGTAGTTTCTGACTGATATCTATAGCAAAAAACAAGCAAACAAACATCAATAAATAACAGTTTGAACGTTAACTTTAATATTCCTTCGTTATTTGTGGAGGTACGAGAGTTTGAGGCTTAAAAATTATAAATACAATGTGGTGAATACGATAATCTGGCAACGCTGCTTGAGGGTAAAAAGTTTTCTGAATCAAAGACTAACGAAGAAAATATCCATAAATAGCAAAACAAAAGACAAAAGTTCGTGCTCTGAAAGAATGCACCGAATAAGAAGAAAAAAAATACACGTCAGTTTAAAAAAAAAATTAGTATCGAAGGAAAATCAAAGACACAAAGACTAAGTTAAATGTTACTGATACAAAAAAAAAAGCGCTTTGAAGAACTCCGAAAACATAAAAAAAACATTCGGTATAAAAAAGTTTGTATAATAATGAAAATAAATTTGAAAAAAGTATATGAAACCAAAAACAATATCGAAGGAATACAAAGTTGCTCCTTGAAAAAAAAAAAAAACGAAAAAAAAAACGCGTACACCTAACATTCAGTACAGAAAATATATGCAAACTAAGGAAAAAGTAGTCACGCTTATCATCATCATCATCATCCTCACCACCATCACCATCATTATCATCATCATCATCTTCATCATTATCATCATCATCATCTTCATCATTATCATCATCATCATCTTCATCATTATCATCATTATCATCACCATCATTATCATCATCATCATCTTCATCATTATCATCATTATCATCACCATCATTATCATCATCATCATCATCATCATCCTCACCACCATCATTATCATCATCATCATCATCTTCATCATTATCATCATTATCATCACCATCCTTAGTTCTCCTTCAATTCCATTCACTTCTACTTTGAGTCCCTATACAGTTACCAATCTCAAGACATACTTTTTATCACCAATGTCAATATTTAATGCAGAAACAGTATGTAAGTGTGCAATAATAATAATAATAATAATAATAATAATAATAATAATAATAATAATAATAATAATAATAATAACAAATAATAAATGGAAATAATAATAAATACCAGACATCCAATAAACCGTCTATAAGCTTATTTGAAAGACCAAGAGAAAAATCACTTAATACACACACAAAAAAAAAGTATAAATCCGATCAAAAGGACTCCATACAAACTCCTTTCAACATGTCCTTTCAACGCTCCTATTACTACGCCATTTTGAGGCTGAGGGTTTTTTTTTTTTTACGTAAACAAAAAAAAACAAAAACAAAAAAGATCGTACGGCTTCCTTCTTTCCCAAATGTTGTGTTCAGATCAAAGTCGTGTAGGAAATCTAATTAAACTGTGACTTTTTTCTTGTTTTCGTTTTCATTAGGATTCAAGTTTGGTTTCGTAATGTATAATAAAAAAAGAAGAGAGAAAACGTGTATATCCAAACTAGTGTTCTCCTCTTTTCTCTCTTTATCTTTTTATCAATCTTTGTTTTTTCTTTCTTTTTTGTTTCTTTCATTTTCTTTCTTGTTTTCTTTCCTTCTTTCTTTCTCCCTTTCTTTCTCTCTTTTTCGCTTTATCTCCTTCTTTCATTCCTTCTCTCTCTCTCTCTCTCTCTCTCTCTCTCTCTCTCTCTCTCTCTCTCTCTCTGAACAATATTTTTCTCACTGTTTTAAGACAACTATTGAATGCTTCGGTTCAATAAGATTCTCGAAGTAAAACAGAAAACATCCTACATATGTATATTTTTTCCCTTCATTAACCCTTTTTTTTTTACTGTTTTACGATAACAATTTAATGTTGTTTTATAAGAGTGTACATCCTCCGTAGTTTTTCCTTTCATTCTTTATCTTTTTTTTATCAACCTTTGTTTTTTTGTTTTCTTTCTTGCTTTCTTTTTCTCTCTTTCTTTATTTCCTTCTCTTTCTTTATCTTTCTTATCAACTTTTTTTTCTTTCTTGCTTTCTTTCTTTCTCTTTATTTTCTTCGCTTTCTTTTTTCTTTTCTCTTTGTTTGTTTGTTAATCTATTTGTTTGTTTGTTTCTTTCTTTTTCTTTCTTTTTTACTGTTTTCCGAGGACAGTTTAATATTTCTGTGTTTTTCTATAAGTTTCGTAAAAAAACAAAAACATCATATTATATTTTATTCTCTTACTGAACTTATATACATTTTTACCGTAACAGGAGAACAGGCGAATACATTTGCTTTAATTAATATATTTCGACAAATGACAAAAAAAAACCTCCCACGTATTATTCATCTCTTGTTCAACTCGTTTTATTTTTTATTCATTTCTCTTGTTCAACTTTATTTTTACTCATTTGGGATTAATAAAAAAATCGGAGGAAAATGGGTAACAAAAAAAGGGAAAGGAAGGGAAGGTGGCGTGCGTAAGGGAGGGAGGTAAGGAGGGAAAGAGGGATGGAGGGAAGGGAGGGAGAAAGGAAGGGAAAATAAGGAAAAACGGCGGAATATAGGTTAAAAAAAATAGA
>NC_066544.1:12513223-12518223 GCF_024679095.1 Eriocheir sinensis
AACCACGATTTCCGCTGGCGTGGTTCTCATATTTCCGTGGTTTTCTGACGTGTCCACGCTCTTCCAAAGCTACGGTAGATTTCACTGAAGGATGACGGTATTACCCACCATCTTCAGCAGCAGCAATGACAAGAAACAACTGAGAACCACTTTGACTGAAGATCCGCGGAAAATTTGCCCAGTGTAATATCCCCTTAAGCGCTAGATCCAAGACGGCCGACAGCGAATACTCAGGAGGCGCGGAGTTGCCGTCACGCTGGTAGCTGATTGGCCGTGAAACTGTGCTTGATCCTGTAGCGCCCTATGAATAGCTGTGTCTCTCGCTAATATATCAGTTGCTGTCAGACCGCCGCAGTGTTTCATTCTTCCTTCCCTGAACTAAGAAAGCAGACTGCCTGAAGTAGCACTCGCAACAGAACACTTAGAGATACAGAGACACATTGGATATAAACGACATGTAAAGAAAAGCGAAAAAGTACAGACCTCATACACGAATAAACACATACAGGAAACAAAACAAACATAGACACAAGCAAAAACTCTATAATGATAATAATAATGATAATAATAAAATAATAAAATAAACGTGAGAGGAGCCAGGAAGGGACGGAAGGGAAAAAGCTGAGAGATATACAGGCGAGAGAAAACGAGGATATGAACGAGAAACAGGAAAATAGAAACTGCTTGGCCTCACACACGCGACGCCCGACGGACCGCTGAGGAAAGTGTCGAGAAAAAGAGAGGAAATTACAGGGAAAAGTGTGATAAAGGGAGGCAATGGAAACAGATAAATAGATAGAAGAATAGGAGGAAATTGCTTTAACTGGAGAAGAAGGGAACAGAGGACAACGTAAACAAGAGAAGAGTGAGATAAAAGAAGGCAAGGGAAATAAGATAAATAAATAGAAGAATAGGAGGAAATTGCTTTAACTGGAGAAGAAGGGAACAGAGGACAACGTAAACAAGAGAAGAGTGAGATAAAGGAAGCCAAGGGAAAGAGATAAATAGATAGAAGAATAGAAGAAAATTGCAGATAAAGTGTGATAGAGGGAGGCGAAGGAAACATAAATAGAGGAAGGAGGAAATTTAGGAAAGGAAAAATTATATGAATGTGGATGAAGGAAACAAAGACAAACAGATATAAAAGAAACAGATGAATAAGTGGAAAAGGAGAGAAAATTAGAAAAGTGTGATAAAGGAAGGAAATGGAAACAGATGGAAACATAAAATAAATCGAACTTAACAAGAAATAAGGGATACATAAATAAAGAGAGAGAGAGAGAGAGAGAGAGAGAGAGAGAGAGAGAGAGAGAGAGAGAGAGAGAGAGAGAGAGAGAGAGAGAGAGAGAGAGAGAGAGAGAGAGAGAGAGAGAGAGAGAGAAAGAAAGTGTGACAACGAATGGAAATGGAAACAGATAAACAGATACAGAAAGGAATAAAATAATAGAGGAAATTGTGATAAAGGAAGGCGAAGGAAAACAAGTAGGTAATTCTAGCAGCCGGGCAGAAACAAGGGAAACAGATAAACACATAAATAAAGAGAGAAAGACTAACAAAGAAAAGTGTTATAACTGCGGGCGGCGGAAAGAGAGGAAAATAAGACAACTCGAAAGAGGCAGAAATATTTAATAAGAGAAGAAAGAGGAAAAGGGAAAAAGTCGAGGGAAAAGGGAGAAAGGAAAAAGAGAAAAAAGTGAAATAGGGATAAAGGGAAAAGGGAAAAAGCCGATGAGAGAAAAGGGAAAAAGCAAAAAAGAGAAATAGAGATAGAGGGAAAAGGGAAAGAAGAAAAAAGCCGAGAAAAAGGAAAATGGGAAAAAGAGAAAAAGCCGATGAGAGAAAAGGGAAAAAGCAAAAAAGAGAAATAGAGATAGAGGGAAAAGGGAAAGAAGAAAAAAGCCGAGAAAAAGGAAAATGGGAAAAAGAGAAAAAGCCGATGAGAAAAAGAGAAATAGGGAAAAAGGGATAAAGGGGAAAAGCCGAGAGAAAAAGAGAAATAGGGAAAAAGGGATAAAGGGGAAAAGCCGAGAGAAAAAGAGAAATAGGGAAAAAGGGATAAAGGGGAAAAGCCGAGAGAAAAAGAAAAAGGAAAAAGGGAAAAAGGGAATAAAGAAAAAGGGGAAAAAGAGAAAAATAACAGAAAGAATGTTATAAAAAGAAAACCTCAGAGAACATTTAAACTTAAACTATCTAATAACTGAAAGAGCAATCAGGATAATTAAGACTAAAGACATAACAGGCACATAAAGACAGATAGACGAATAGATAGATAAATATATGAATAGACAGGTACAGGAAAATAAGTCAAGCTAAGCAGAAGATGATGAAAATGAAAGGTATAATGAGATACAAAATAATACCCACAAACTAAGAATCATACAAATGAATGCAAATAAATTATCCTAAACGCCTTGACAGCGGATATCCTACAGTAAGACCTCACCAAGCTACAGGAATGGAACAAAAAGTGTCTGCTACAATTCAGAGAAGAAAAATGTAAAGTCATGCAGCTTGGGAGGGGATATCCAGCAGACTTATTGTTTCCTTATTTTGTGTGTGCCCTTGAGATTCTCCTTCGTTGTAAAAAAAAATAATTCCACACGGGAAACACTCCACTATCCACCACAGAGACGGAGAAACACCAGGGACTATAGGTTACCAGGCTACCAGTGAAAGAAAAATCCATGCAATCGCAGCGGAGGGGTTAACGGAATTTATACTACGAGGAGAAAAGGTTAAGGAATGCAAACTTTTATTTTTTACAGTAAAGGCAACAACTCAAGGAATTAAAAAAGAAAAGAAAAACAAAGCCCGCAAATCACTGTTCCTATAAAAAGAGTTAAGAGAGAGTTAAGAGACTGTGGTAAAACTTGAAAACGGGGAAAAGAGAACAAAGATTAATGAAAGAAAGAAACAGAGGTGAGAAAGAAGTTAGGAAATACAGAGAAATAATAAAACTTGAAAATTGCTTAAAGAATGAAGGTTTAGAGAAATAAAAAGGGTAGGATATTAGTTAATGAATATGAACAGTAATGAAACAGGTAAAAAGAGCGAAGCATATAGATTAAAGAGATAAAATAAGGTAAATAATGAACAGAGATGAAAAAAAATAATAAAACCTTAAAATTACGTAAAAAAAATGAAAGATTACAGACAGAAAAAAAAGGTAGAAAATTAGTCAGCAAATGTAAACACTAATGAAAAACAGGTAAAAATAGAAATATATATAAATCAGACAAAATAAGGTGAATAAAGAATGGAGATGAAAAAAAAATAATAAAACTTAAAAATTACGTTAAAAATGAGATTACAAAAAGAAAAATAGAGTAGAATATTAGTTAATGAATGTAAACAATAATGAAACAGATAAAAAGGGTGAAAAATATATTAATCAAAGAGACAAAATAACGTGAACAATGAACAGAGATGAAAAAAAATAAATAAAACGAGGGAAGGGCGTAACGAATGAAGGGTCTGGCGTAATGAAGAGAAAACAGGGAGGAAGATAATAAAGAAAAACATTAATGGAGATAATTGAGTAAGAGAAGGGTGGAGATAACAACGAAGAGGGTGATGAGAGAGAGAGAGAGAGAGAGAGAGAGAGAGAGAGAGAGAGAGAGAGAGAGAGAGAGAGAGAGAGAGAGAGAGAGATGATGAAAGAGAAATGGATGTGAGAGACCGTTAAGATTTGTGGCCTTTCTCTCTCTCTCACAAGCACGAGCCACGGTTTCTCCTCTTTAACCGTCTTTCCTCCTCCCTTTTTTTTCCTCCTCCTCTCTTCCTTCTACTCCTCCTCCTCCTCCTCCTCCTCTTCCTCCACAACCACTATCACTTCTACCATTACTTCCACCACCTCCTCCTCCTCCTCCTCCTCCTCTTCCTCCTCCACCACGGTCGTATGTTTCATTTGGCAAAATATTGAAAGCGAAACTCCTTGAGAACGCAACGAAAATAAATAACGATAAAAGTGCTGCATGGTCCACTCTCTCTCTCTCTCTCTCTGGAAGTGTCGATAAATGGAAACAAACAAACAAACAAATAAACTACGACAATAACTGCAACATAGATTTTCACTTGTCAAGATTTTTTTCATTTTTTCGTCTAAACTTTTCCTGATTTTTTCTTTTTCCTCTTTTCTCTATTCATTCTTTTCCTTGTGGTTTTCTTTTCTTTATTCTTCCTCTTCCCCGTTTTACTCGTTTTAAATCTGATATTTTTCTTCATTATCTCTATTCACTCTTTTCCTCCTGATTTTTCTTTTTCTCCCTTTTCCTCCTCTTTCTCCCTTTCCTCCTTCTATCTCCCTTTTCTTTCTCTCTCCCTTCCTGTTCTCTTCATTTCTTTCTTCCTTATTTCTTTTCATTCTCCCTCTCCTTCCTCCTCCTCTTCCTCCTTCTATCTCCCTTTTCTTTCTCTCTCCCTTCCTGTTCTCTTCATTTCTTTCTTCCTTATTTCTTTCCATTCTCCCTCTTCCTCCTCCTCCTCCCCCTTTTATCCCTCCCACTTTCTTCCTCTTATTCTTTCTTATACTTTGAACCCTTTTTCTTCAATTCTCTACTTATTCATATTCTGCTTTGTCTTCTTCCTCCTCTTCTTCCTACTTACTACTTTCTCTTCTTCTCCCTCTTCTTCCATCTCCCTTCCTCCTCTTTCTCTCTTTCCTACCTTCTAATTCCTTTCTTCTCCTTTTCCCTTCATTTCGTACACAATTTCTTTTCTTTTTCTTTATTAGCTGTTTATTTCTCTCTCTCTCTCTCTTATTTCCTTGCAGACAACACTTCTCCACGCAATAACACCTCCAATTTCTCTATTTCTTTCCTCCTCCTCCTCCTCCTCCTCCTCCTCCTCCTCCTCCTCCTCCTCCTCCTTCTCGTCTTCTCTCAATGATACTCCTTCAGTTTTATTATTTTCTCTTCCTGTTTCTTTTTTTACACTATTTCTTTATTTTTCTTCGCCTTTCTTTCTTTCCTCTCCTTCCTTCTCGCCTTTCTCCTCCTTCC
>NC_066544.1:12523223-12545723 GCF_024679095.1 Eriocheir sinensis
TATGCGGATTTTTTTATATATAAGAGTAAAGGAAAGAGAGAAAAGGGAACTGCCTCTCTTTACTTTTGTTATATATTTAATAAAGAGAGAAAAGGAGGAAGAAAAGACGTGGAGGAAAAGAAGAGGGAATGTATAATTAAAGAAGAGGAGGGATTAGAAAGAAGAACGAGGAGGAAAAAGAAGTAGGAATGTATAAATGAGGACAAGGAGGAATTAGAAAGGAGGAGGAGGAGGACAAAAAGTAAAAGAAGAGGGAACCGAAGAGAGGAAAAGAGGAAAAGAGGAAAATTAAAATGAAGAACGAGGAGGAGGAGGAGGAGGACAAAAAGTAAAAGAAGAGGGAACCGAAGAGAAGAAGAGAGGAAAAGAGGAAAATTAAAATGAAGAACGAGGAGGAGGAGGAGGATGAGGACAAAAAGTAAAAGAAGAGGAAACCGAAGAAAGGAAGAGAGGAAAAGAGGAAAATTAAAATGAAGAGTGAGGAGGAAAACAAGTAACACAAAAGGGGAAAAAAGGGAAAGGGAAGAAATCAGAGACGGTAAAAATGGGGAAAACAAGGAAAACAAAAACAAATAGAAAGAAGGAGGAGGAGGAAAGCACAGAAGGAAGAGAGACAAAAGAGGAAGAGGATGAAGATTAGGGAGGAAGAAGAAGAAGAAGAAGAGGAAGAAAGCAGATAAATATTGAGAATAGGGAAAACAGAAACAGGGAGAGCGAGAGAGAGGAAGGAGGAAGAGGATGAAGGAAGAGAAGGAGACACAGAGAAGAAGAAGTTAGAGGAAGAGGAAGAAGAGGAAGAAGAAGAAGAAGAAGAAGAAGAAGAAAGCAGATATATTGAGAGAACACGGAAAACAAACAAAAAAAGGGAGAGCGAGAGAGAGAAGGGAGGAAGAGGATGAAAGCAGAGGAGACACAGAGAAGAAGAAGTTAGAGGAAGAGGAAGAAGAGGAGGAAGAGGAAGAGGAAGAGGAAGAGGAGGAGGACAAATAACAACAAAACCAGACAAGCGTGTGATGCCATAAATACACTTAGTCGAATAATATCATGATCGTTCTTTTATTACAGAGAGAGAGAGAGAGAGAGAGAGAGAGAGAGAGAGAGAGAGAGAGAGAGAGAGAGAGAGAGAGAGAGAGAGAGAGAGAGAGAGAGAGAGAGAGAGAGAGACGGGGCGGGAGCGAGAGAGGTGTAGTATATTGCTATTTGCGGGTGGAATGAGCATTCAATAATAACCGTCCAAGTCTAGTTTCCCAGCTGTGATTACGTGTGTGTGTGTGTGTGTGATAAACAGAGAAGCACTAGAACACACACACACACACACACACACACACACACACACACACACACACACACACACACACACACACACACACACACACACACACACATAAATCCTCGATAATCACACCTTGGGCGGAACAGGGAATGATCAGCGCATATTTTACCTTAATTAACTTTGATCAATCCCGGAGAGAGAGAGAGAGAGAGAGAGAGAGAGAGAGAGAGAGAGAGAGAGAGAGAGAGAGAGAGAGAGAGAGAGAGAGAGAGAGAGAAAGGGGGGGACTGCGATAAATTCTCTATTCATGGTTATTGCCACATTAAAGCGATGGATCCCAAACGCCCATGATTGATTTTACTTTATTTTCTTTACTTTATTTTTTACTTTTTCTTTACTTTTTTCTTTATTTTTACTTTTTTCTTGACTTTTTTTCTTTACTCTTTTCTTTATATTTTACTTTTTATTTACTTTTTTCTTTACTTTTTCTTTTTTACTTTTTTCTTAACTTTTTTCTTTACTTTTCTATATTTTTTTCTTCTTTTCTTTACTTATTTTTTACTTTTTTTCTTGTTTAAACCGAGTGTTGCGTATTTTTTGTTTGTTTTTGTTGTTGTTGTTTATCTTTGTGTGTCTGTCTGTCTCTGTCACACACACACACACACACACACACACACACACACACACACACACACACACACATTCTTCAAGCCTTCACCAGCAAATATTAACATTCTCTCTTTCCTCCTCCTCCTCCTCCTCCTCTTCCTCCTCCTCCTACTCCTCCTCCTCTTCCTCCTCCTCCTCCTCCTTTAACACGCATTGTGCTGCCAGTAAAATTCCTCTTCCTTGTTATTTGAAGGTGAGGTAAACACGACTAACACGCCTCCTCCTCCTCCTCCTCCTCCTCCTCCTCCTCCTCCGCCTCCTTCATCTCATCCTCATTATCTTCTTCATTTTCCCTTTTGTCTCTCTTCATTTTCTTCCCCTTTTTTTCCATTATCTCAACCTCTTTATTTTCTTATCTTTTTTTTATCTTACTTTTTATCTATCGTCTTTTTTCCTTACTCTTCTTCCCTCGTTTATTCCTTTCTACTTCACCTTCTCCTTCTTCTCCTTCTCCTTTTTCTTCTTTTTCTCCTCTTCATTTTCCTCATTCGTTCATTCCTGCTTTCTACTTTAACTTCTCCAGCTCTTCCCTTTTCGCAATGTTTCCTCCTCCTCCTCCTCCTCCTCCTTTTCCTTCTCTTTCTCGTATTCATTTTCCTCATTCATTCTTTCTTGCTTTCTCCTTTAACTTCTCCTTCTCCTCCTCCTCCTCCTCCTCCTCCTCCTCCTTCTCCTCCTCCTCTTCCTCTTCCTGCGTAGCTTTCAGGGTAAATACTTCAATGGATCTTATAATGCAGAGGAGAAGCACTCACTCACTCACCCCCACCTCCTCCTCCTCCTCCTCCTCTTCCTCCTACTCCTCCTCTCTTACCTCCTCCTCCTCCTCCTCCCTCTACTTATGCTTGCTTCTCCCTCCCTCTGACACTCCTTTTATTCTCTTTCTTCTCTTCTATTTTTTATTTACCTTCGTATCTTACACTTCTATCTTTTTTTCCTTTTCATCTCCTTTCTCTCTCTTTAGCCTCCCCTTTCTTATACTTCAAGCCTGTTTTTATTTTTATTTTTCAAGCCAACGTTTTTTTTTAAGCTTGTTTTTTTCCTTTTTTTCAAGCCTATGTTTTTTCTTTTTCAAGCCTGGTTTTTTTTTCAAGCCTGTTTTTTTTTTCCTTTTTCAAGCCTGTTTTTTTTTCCTTTTTCAAGCCTGTTTTTTTCATTTTTCAAGCCTGTTTTTTTTCCTTTTTCAAGCCTGTTTTTTTCTCTTTTTTCAAGCCTGTTTTTTTTCCTTTTTCAAGCCTGTTTTTTCTCTTTTTTCAAGCCTGTTTTTTTCTCTTTTTTCAAGCCTGTTTTTTTCTCTTTTTTCAAGCCTGTTTTTTTTCCTTTTTCAAGCCTGTTTTTTTTCCTTTTTCAAGCCTGTTTTTTTCTCTTTTTCGCCTGTTTTTTCCTTTCGCCTGTTTTTTTCCTTTTCGCCTATGTTTTTTTCTTTTTTCGCTTCATATATTTTTTCTTTTCCTATATGTTTCCCTCTTTCATTCTCTCTTTCCTCTTTTGTTCTTTATCTTCTTTAACATTTAACACCTTTCTTTTCTTCTTCCTTCACGTTGTTTCTTCTTCCTCTCTATCTACCTCCTTTATTCTCTCTTCTCTCTTCTACATTCTCTCTTTTACTCTCCTCTCCTTCTTTTATCAATCAATTCCTATTCCTCTGTTCTTTCCCCTTTATCTCTCTCTCTATCTCCCTCCTTCTCCATCTATCTTCATCTCCCATCCTTCACTAACTTCCTCCTCCTCCTCCTCCTCCTCCTCCTCCTTCTTCTCTTGCCTCTTCTCTCCTCTTATTCCTCTTACAGTCCTTTCTTACCCTGTGCCTCTTAACTCCTCTCTCTCTCTCTCTCTCTCTCTCTCTCTCTCTCCCTTCACTCCTCTTCCTCCTCCTCCTCCCCTGTCCTTCTTTCTTCCATTCTCCTTCTTACTCTTTCTCTCCTCCTCCTCCACCTCCTCCTTCAGGCGTACCCAAAGGCGCCGAAACTTGGCCTTCCGAGTTTCCTTCTGCAGACGAGGAGGAGGAGGAGGCGGAGGAGGAGGAGGAGGAGGAGGCGGCTGTTGTCTTCTACGCCCTCGGTTCACCTTGTTAACATGACACCTGCAGAAGGAGGAGGAGGAGGAAGAGGAGGAAGAGGAGGAGGAAGAGGGGGGAGAATAAACAGGGGATGGAAGAGAGAGGGAACGACGCAGAGTGGAATAGAGAAAGTAAATATAAAAAAGTGGGGAGGAGGAGGAGGAGGAGGAGGAGGAGGAGGAGGAAAATGATAAGGATGAATAGGATAAGAAGGAGGGCCCGGAGAAATATGAATAAAGTGAGGATAAAAGGCAGGATGATAAGGAAGAGGAGGAGGAGGAGGAGGAGGAGGAGGAGGAGGAGAGATAAGAGCTTCAGAAGAAGGTAAAAGAAGCATATAATTTTACTTTTTTTTATCATTTTCAAAGCATATATTTATTCTATTTAATTTCGCATCTTCAAGGTTTTCTTTTTCCTATGTTTTTGTAACACTTCATTTTATCTGAAGCTTTTTTTCTTCTTCTTTTTCAAGCCTATAAGTTTTTTTTTCTTTTTAAGCCCATTCATGTTTTTTTCTTTTTACTTATATGTTTTTTCGTCATTCTTCTCTTCCTTCACTTGTCCTCCTCCTCCTTGCCCTCTTTTTCTTCTATTATCTTGCTTCTTGTCCTCCTCTACTTCTCTGCATTTTCCTCATTTTTCACTTTCTTCTCCTCTTTGTTCTCCTCTTTGTCCATCTCTTTTTCCCCTTTTCCTTTTCCTCTTCTTTTTCTTTGTCTATATGTTTTTTATTTATTGTTTTCAGCTAATATTTCTTTGCTTGTTACTTCACCTTAACACTAACCTCATAACTTATATAACGAAATCTTAACACTAATCTCATAAAGTACCGGTAACGAAATATTAACACTAATTTCATAAAGTAACTAAATCTTAACACTAATCTCATAAAGTAACAATCTTAACACTAATCTCATAAAGTAACTAAATCTTAACACTAATCTCATAAAGTAACTAAATCTTAACACTAATCTCATAAAGTAACTAAATCTTAACACTAATCTCATAAAGTAACTAAATCTTAACACTAATCTCATAAAGTAACTAAATCTTAACACTAATCTCATAAAGTAACTAAATCTTAACACTAATCTCATAAAGTAACTAAATCTTAACACTAATCTCATAAAGTAACTAAATCTTAACACTAATCTCATAAAGTAACTAAATCTGAACACTAATCTCATAAAGTAACTAAATCTTAACACTAATCTCATAAAGTAACTAAATCTTAACACTAATCTCATAAAGTAACTAAATCTTAACACTAATCTCATAAAGTAACTAAATCTTAACACTAACCTCATAAAGTAACTAAATCTTAACACTAATCTCATAAGGTCACTAAATCTTAACACTAATCTCATAAAGTAACTAAATCTTAACACTAATCTCATAAAGTAACTAAATCTTAACACTAATCTCATAAAGTAACTAAATCTTAACACTAATCTCATAAAGTAACTAAATCTTAACACTAATCTCATAAAGTAACTAAATCTTAACACTAATCTCATAAAGTAACAATCTTAACACTAATCTCATAAAGTAACTAAATCTTAACACTAATCTCATAAAGTAACTAAATCTTAACACTAATCTCATAAAGTAACTAAATCTTAACACTAATCTCATAAAGTAACAATCTTAACACTAATCCCATAAAGTAACTTGATCTTAACACTAATCCCATAAAGTAACTAAATCTTAACACTAATCCCATAAAGTAACTTGATCTTAACACTAATCCCATAAAGTAACTAAATCTTAACACTAATCTCATAAAGTAACTAAATCTTAACACTAATCTCATAAAGTAACAATCTTAACACTAATCTCATAAAGTAACTAAATCTTAACACTAATCCCATAAAGTAACTAAATCTTAACACTAATCTCATAAAGTAACTAAATCTTAACACTAATCCCATAAAGTAACTTGATCTTAACACTAATCCCATAAAGTAACTAAATCTTAACACTAATCTCATAAAGTAACTAAATCTTAACACTAATCTCATAAAGTAACTAAATCTTAACACTAATCTCATAAAGTAACAATCTTAACACTAATCTCATAAAGTAACAATCTTAACACTAATCTCATAAAGTAACTAAATCTTAACACTAATCTCATAAAGTAACTAAATCTTAACACTAATCTCATAAAGTAACAATCTTAACACTAATCTCATAAGGTCACTAAATCTTAACACTAACCTCATAAAGTCGTTAAATATGTGTTCGCAAGAAGCCAACACACTTTATATTCAACAACTCCATCCTCAAAAGCATGTAAATCAGAGTGCGTTAGGTCATACTTCTCTCATTTCCCAACCTCGCTCCTCACCTCCCCCCTCCTCACCTCCCCCTTAGCACCACGATCCTCCCCCTCCCCTCCACCCCCTCCTAAACACCCCGGCACCAAATAAATATAAAATGACATTTGTCAGACTTGCATCATCGACCTTCTCCTCCTCCATCTCCTCTTCCTCCTCCTCCTCCTCCTCTTCCTCCTTCTTCTTTACCTGGTCTTCGTTCTTCCCTCCCTCATTCCATTCCCCTTTTTCCCTTCTTCCCCCCGTCGAGAGAGAGAGAGAGAGAGAGAGAGAGAGAGAGAGAGAGAGAGAGAGAGAGAGAGAGAGAGAGAGAGAGAGAGAGAGAGAGAGAGAGAGAGTGTTTCGTGAATGGTCTATCGAGCGTAAATTCACCACATCTGATATATGGGAGTAAGAAGAAGAAGAAGAAAAGAAGAAGAAGAAGAAGAAGAAGAAGAAGAGGGGGAAGAAGAAGAAGAAAGAGGAAGGAGGCATACATACTTCTTCCAGGCTCTAAATGTTCAATGGCGTCAAACTCTTGTGAGCGACACGGACTCAACTCACAATATATATGACAACTCTAAACCCTACCTCTGTACCCCCCCACTGCACCCTTTCTCTGTACCCTGACACTGTACCCTGGCAATACTACGACTCCCTGTCTCTCTCTGTCCTTCTGCCACTCTGCTACGTGTCTCATTCGTGGTAAGGAAGGAAGGAAGGAAGGGAAGTGAAGGGAGGGGAGGGGAAGGTGAGGAAAATGAAGGGGAAGGTGTGAGGAAAGGGAGGGAGGCAGTATGGAGGGAAAGGAAGGGTTAAGGGAAGAATGGAGTGAAAAGATGTAGGATTGAATGGAGGAAGAAAGGATGGAAGGATAAAAGGAGGGAAGGAAGGTAAGCATAAAGTAGAGAGGGGAGAAAGAGAAGAAGTCAAGGAAGGAAGGAAAAGAGAAAGGAAGAAAAGAAGGAAGGCAGAAAGTCGGTGTAGAAGGAAGAAAGGAAGGAAATAACAAAGGAGAGAGAGAGAGAGAGAGAGAGAGAGAGAGAGAGAGAGAGAGAGAGAGAGAGAGAGAGAGAGAGAGAGAGAGAGAGAGAGAAACCATAGCTCAGGTGAAGTAGAGAGGAAGAGAAAGGAAGAAATATTGTCACACTTCTCTTACTTCTACTCCCTCTTCTTCCCCTCCTCCTCCTCCTCCTCCTCCTCCTAAACCCCCCACCACCAAATAAATATGAAACGACATTTGTCAAGTTTGCATCATCGACCTCTTCCTCCTCCTCCTCCTCCTCTTCCTCCTCCATTCCTGCCTCTCCTCCTCCTTATGTCATTCCCTCTTTCGCTTTCTCCTCCTTTTCCTTCCTCCTCCTCCTTCATTCCCTCTCATTCTCACTCCTTACCTCCACACACACACACACACACACACACACACACACACACAAAACAGAGCAACACTTACCTTTAATTCACATCTTCGTCATTTCCCAGCAACACTACACAACACAACACAACGCAAAAACACGCAACACACCCGTAACCGCAACTCAAAGCACAGAATTCTCGCAACACGTGGCCGCCCAGCTTATGTAAACAAACCCGCCGATGATTGACACGACGGCCGACAGGGGGCAGGGCGGGTTGTGGTGGTGGTGGTGGTGGTTACGCGCCAAATTTGAATTCTATAAAGACGTTTCTAGTTCATTTCTAAGCTTGAGTTATCGTTATTGTTGTTAGGTTTTGTATTAGTGTTATCTTTTCCATCTTCTATCACTACTTCCTATCTTCTTCTATCCCTTTCTTTCCTTCCTTCCCCTGTACTGTCTCGCATCTTCATCCTAATTCCTTCGTTCTTCTTTCCCTGCTTTTCCAATGTTTTCACTCACTTCTGCCTCTCTCTTTCCTTCCTCTCTGGTTCGTCATTTTCCCCTTTCCCTCTTCTTCCTACTTATTCATCTTTTCTTTTATTTTTCCTCCCTTCATCATTCTTCCCTCCTCCTTCTTTCTCCCTCCTTTCACTTTCCTTATCTTTGTGCCAGGTGAAGAGAGAGAGAGAGAGAGAGAGAGAGAGAGAGAGAGAGAGAGAGAGAGAGAGAGAGAGAGAGAGAGAGAGAGAGAGAGAGATAGAGAGATAGAGAGAGAGAGAGAGAGAGAGAGAGAGAGAGAGAGAGAGAGAGAGAGAGAGAGAGAGAGAGAGAGAGAGAGAGAGAGCAACAGGGCGCGTCTCCTTCAGACATATGATGCAACACACAGGCGACAACACAAGCAAGACACACAGCGCAACACAAACGGAAACAGCACGAGACAAATGATGCAACACAAGATATACGATGCAAGACAACACAAAGCACCTTAGGACTTACGAGATCTGACACCCCCGGACACTTGACGCAATACATAGCAACACAAGACACACTACGCTGTCCTCCCCAACCTCTCTCTCTCCCTCCCTTGCCTTGATCCCTCCTTCTACCCTCTACTATAAAGCTCTCCTACCCCCCCTCCCCCATAAGCACCCCACCACAATCACTCCCCCTACCCCACACAACACCTCCCACCCACAATACCTACTCCCTACAATACCCCATACCCTCCCCTCCACAACACCCACAACGCAACCCTCCCCACACTCACGCACACACAAACACACACAGGAGCAGATAGTAGCGGGCTTTTTGTTCATTATTTTGTTTTTTTACGCCTTTGAACTGTCTCCTCTGCTGTAAAACACACACACACACACACACACACACACACACACACACACATCATCACCACCAACAACAACAAAAAAAAAAATCCCCCCAGACTCATGTAAAATAAAGCGAGAAACGATATATTTTTTTTAAATTCACACACAAAAAAAAAAAAACACAAACACCCCCCCCCCCCCCCCACACACACACAGGCATCCTCAGTTTACAAGCCGGATATCAAATGAAGCGAATAAGTAACGGTACACCAAGTCCGGATAAAGCGAAACATAATCGGAGAACCGGCTGGCTTATTCCGCGTGATCGGGGTTGGCTGGCGTATCCCGCAGCGGCCAGGTGGGTATATAACAGGTATCCGTTACATTAATTAGCAGAACCACCTATCCACGTAACATAAAGTGCAGGTAATGTGACGCTGCGCTCAGGTGCTTCGCTTTGCTCGCCCGGGATCAGGTTACGCGTGTGTGAGTGTGTGAGAGATCAAGCGTATTCACCTCCTCTAAGCATTCTTCTGTGATTTGATTCCGTGCAGCCCTCCACTGATTTACCTGCCTCTACCTGAACTGTACATGCAAATAGATAGACTCGATATGTATGGATAGATAGATAGAGACAGAGAGCCCTCCACTGATTTACCTGCCTCTACCTGAACTGTACATGCAAATAGATAGACTCGATATGTATGGATAGATAGATAGAGACAGAGAGCCCTCCACTGATTTACCTGCCTCTACCTGAACTGTACATGCAAATAGATAGACTCGATATGTATGAATAGATAGATAGAGACAGAGAGCCCTCCACTGATTTACCTGCCTCTACCTGAACTGTACATGCAAATAGATAGACTCGATATGCATGGATAGATTGATAGATAGATAAATATGTAGGAAGAGAGAGAGAGAGAGAGAGAGAGAGAGAGAGAGAGAGAGAGAGAGAGAGAGAGAGAGAGAGAGAGAGAGAGAGAGAGAGATAGAGAGAGAGAGAGAGAGAGAGAGAGAGAGAGAGAGAGAGAGAGAGAGAGAGAGAGAGAGAGAGAGAGAGAGAGAGAGAGAGAGAGAGAGAGAGAGAGAGAGAGATGGACAGATAAAGAGAGATAGGTCGAAAAATTAAGAGAAAATTAAGGAAAATCATAATTCAATAAAAGATATATGAATGTAAAAAAAAAAAAAAAATCTACATAAAAAAGCAACTAAAGGAAAATAAAATCGTATGTATGTATGTTTATGTATATGCCTCTACGTAAATTTAAGACGATGTGGAAGAGAATGTATGCATCCACGTATGAATGTATGTGTAAGTATATATCTATGTATGTGTGTATTCTAATATGTACGTTCATCCGATATGTATATGTCTGTATGTTCATTTCAGGCGGCATGGAGGAGACTACTGAAGGAGGAGGAGGAGGAGGAGGAGGAGGAAGAACAAACAACGAAGACGGAGGAGGCGAGGTAGCGGTGGTGGTGTCAAGATCTGAGCGTCAGGTGTTGCCGCGCGAGGACCTGGGCGCGGGGGAGAGAGAGGAGCCGCGCATCACCTGGGGCCACGCCAACACCAACACGGCCTTCTTCAGGGAGGACGCGCCCACCAACGTGACAGCCATCGTGGGGCACAAGGCGTCGCTGCCCTGCCATGTGGTCAACCTCGGCAAGAAGGAGGTGAGGAGGGGGAAAGCAGGGGAAGGAAGGGGAAAGGGAAGAGGGGAAGAGAGAGGAAGGGAAGGGGAAAGGAAGAGGGTAAGAAAGAGAGGAAGGAAGGGGAAAGGAAGAGGGAAGAGAGAGAGGAAGGAAGGGAAGAGGGGAAGAAAGAGAGGAAGGAAGGGAAAGGAAGAGGGAAGAAAGACAGGAAGGAAGGGGAAAGGAAGAGGGGAAGAGAGAGGAAGGGGAAAGGGAAGAGGGGAAGAAAGAGAGGAAGGAAGGGAGGAAGAGGGAAGAAAGAGAGGAAGGGAAGGGAAAGGGAAGAGGGAAGAAAGACAGGAAGGAAGGGGAAAGGAAGAGGGAAGAAAGAGAGGAAGGAAGGAAAATAAGGAGAGGTAGGGAGAAGGGGAAAGCAAGGGTAAGAAGGAGGTGAGGAAGGGGAAAAAGGGGGAAAGGAAGGGGAAAGGGAAGAGGGGAAGAGAGAGAAAGAGGAAGGGAAAATAAGGAAAAGGGGAGAGGTAAGGGGAAGAGGAAAGCAAGGGTAAGAAGGAGGTGAGGAAAGGGAGGAGGGGAAGAAGGGAGGGAACAAAGAGGAGAAAGGGTCTATGAAAGGGAAGGTAAGATTGGCAGAAGAGAGGAAGAAAGGGAGAAATGGGAAGGGAGTAGTTGACGAGAGGAAAGGTGTGTAAGGGAAGACCAGGAGAAGAGAGGAGGAAAGTTAGAAAGGGAAAGGGAATGGTAGGAAAAAGAGAAAGGTTTGTAAGAGCGAGGAAGAAAACGAGGAGAAAGGAAAATGGAAGAACTAGATGAGAGAAAGGTGTCTAGAGCTGGTGGAGAGGAAGAGAAAGTTATTCAAAGGTAAGGGAAAGCTAGCAGGAAAAGGGGAGAGGGAAGGGGGTTAAAGGAAAAGGGGAGAAAGGGGTTATGGAAGAAGCAGATAACAGAGAAAGGTGTCTAGAGCTGGTGGAGAGGAAGAGAAAGTTGTTCAAAGGTAAGGGAAAGCTAGCGAGAGAAGGGGAGAGGGAAGGGGGGTTAAGGGAAAAGGGAGAAAGGGGAGAAAGGGGGAATGGAAGAAGCAGATGACAGAGAAAGGTGTCTAGAGCTGGTGGAGAGGAAGAGAAAGTTGTTCAAAGGTAAGGGAAAGCTAGCAGGAAAAGGGGAGAGGGAAGGGGGGTTAAGGGAAAAGGGGAGAAAGGGGAGAATTGGGGAAGTAGGAGATGAGAGGGAAAGGTGTGTAGAGATGAATGTGGGAAAGAGAAAGGTATATAAGGTACAGAGAGGTGAGGAGGAGAAAGGGAAAGGGAAGCTGGATTAGTAAAAGTGATTGATGAAAGAGAAAGGTCAGGTCAAGGGTCATGGGAAGGGTATTTCACGGCCTAGGTGTGTTGCGAGAGTGAGAGAAGCAACACAAACACTATCCCCTGACCTACATGTGTTGCGAGAGTGAGAAACGCAACACAAACAGACCAACAGCAAAACAAACACAGGTGATAGACAGAGGGAAAGGTGAGTTTGAGGGTCATGGGAAAGGTATCTCAGGCCCTAGATGTGTTGCGACAGTCTGAAAAGCAACACAAACACTATCCCTTGACCTATGTGTGTTGCGAGAGAGAGAAACACAACACAAACACACAAACAGAAACACAAACCACAGAGCAACACAAACACTACCCTTGACCTACGTGTGTTGCGAGAGAGAGAGAGAGAGAGAGAGAGAGAGAGAGAGAGAGAGAGAGAGAGAGAGAGAGAGAGAGAGAGAGAGAGAGAGAGAGAGAGAGAGAGAGAGAGAGAGAGAGAGAGAGAGAGAGAGAGAGAGAGAGAGAGAGAGAGAGAGAGAGAGAGAGAGAGAGAGAGAGAGAGAGAAACGCATCACAAACAGACCAACAACACCAACACACAGCCACAGAGAAACACAGCAACATACACAACAACAACAACAAAAACAACGGGCCGAGCAGACACATCCCTTGAAATCCCCTCGCCACGCATAAGGGCCATGCAGGTGCGTGAGTCACTAATGAGGCTGCAGGTGTGGGGGTAATGAGACAGGTGTATGAGGCACTAATGAGACGGCAGGTGGGAGGGAAAATGAGACAGGTGTGCGTGAGAGGTGATGAGAGGTGTGTTTGTGTGTGTAGGTGTGTGAGGTAAATTAGACAGGTATTAGGGCAGAAAGGAGTGTAAAGTTAGGTTAGGTTAGGTAAGGTAAGGTAAGGTTAGGTTAGGTTAGGTTAGGTTAGGTTAGGTTAGGTTAGGTTAGGTTAGGTTAGGTAAGGTAAGGTAAGGTAAGGTAAGGTAAGGTTAGGTTAGGATAGGTAGGGTTAGGTAAGGTAAGGTAATATGTGAGGTATATGGGACAGGTATGAGGTAAAGGGAAAGGTATGTGAGAGAAAGAGAAAGGTAAGGTTAGGTAAGGACAGGTTAAAATAGGTTAGAAGCATAAACGAAAAACATACATACATACATACATACAGACAGATAGACAGACGGACACACACAAAAAAAACATTCACTTAAACGGAGAGACAGACAAACACAGAGAAAATTAGGGTAGCTAGGTGTAGGTTAGTCAGGTAAGGTTAGGCTAGGTCAGGTTAGAGAGGTTAGGTTAGGTTCTCCTCCCGAAACTGACCTCTCTTTTTGGCCACTCCGTTGACCTCTATTCAGGAGCAGTAAGTAGCGGGATTTTTTTTTTTTCTTTACGCCCTTGAACTGTCTCCTTAGCTGTAAAAAAAAAAGAAAAAAAAGAAAAGAAAAGGTGTGTGAGGAAATAGAAGACAATGGAAAAAAGGATGGGAAGGGCGTGGAGAAGGGAACGTGTAGAAGGGGTGAAGGAAGGGGAAGGGGAGGGAAGGAACAACGAAGAAGGGGTGAAGAAAGGGATGGGAAAAGAAGGGGAGAAGGAAACATAAAGAAGAAAGAAAATGATGGGGAGATAGATAGATAGATAGATAGATAAAGAGAGAGAGAGAGAGAGAGAGAGAGAGAGAGAGAGAGAGAGAGAGAGAGAGAGAGAGAGAGAGAGAGAGAGAGAGAGAGAGAGAGAGAGAGAGAGAGAGAGAGAGAGAGAGAGAGAGAAAAAGAGACAGGTGTGTGAGATAATGACAGGTGTGTTTCTCTACAGGTGTCGTGGATCAGACAGCGCGACCTGCACATACTGACCGTGGGAATCTACACTTACACCAGCGACGACAGGTTCAAGGTGAGTGTGTGTGTGTGTGTGTGTGTGTGTGTGTGTGTGTGTGTGTGTGTGTGTGGTAGAGAAAAAAAAACATAAACAGACCAAAACAAATGATCGTACTAAGGAATACACAAGAAGATTTACACACACACACACACCCACACACACACACACACACACACACACACACACACACACACACACACACACACACACACACACATGCGAATTTAATTAACCTTTACAACGAGCCTACAAGGACACCTGCATATATAATTAGCGTCCGAAGTCATTAGCCGAGGATACACACACACACACACACACACACACACACACACATACACACACACACACACACACACACACATCATCCCATACAGAGGTGGGATTATGCATGATCATTACATTGAATGATACGAGAGAGAGAGAGAGAGAGAGAGAGAGAGAGAGAGAGAGAGAGAGAGAGAGAGAGAGAGAGAGAGAGAGAGAGAGAGAGAGAGAGAGAGAGAGAGAGAGAGAGAGAGAGAGAGAGAGAGAGAAATACATACATACATACATTCATACATACATAGCGACAGACAGACAGACAAACAGACAGACAAACAGGGAATTTAAACGAAGAGACACAGACAGACAAACAGACAGGAAAATACAGAGAAACAAATACAGGCAGAAATTGAACAGCCAAAGCCAACCATATACAAACAAACAAACAAGCAAACTATAAATAAATAAACAAACACAAACTTAGCAGAAAAACAAAACAAAAAATAAGAAGAAAAAAAACATGTAAATCCGCTTATATAAATGATATCAAATATTTATAACTTTTTCTTTTTTTGCATGTCATTAAATTCTTTCCTTGATCCTTTCCTTTTTTTTCTTTATTTATATTTTTTTCTTCTTTTCTTATCTCTTTAATCTTCGTCATCATCTTCTTATCTTCTCTTATCCTCCCCATCAATATCATCATTCTACTTTCTTCTTCTTATCTAACATTATTTTTTGTACATCATTATTTTTTTGCTTCGTCATTTCCTTTCTTTTTTCTACATTTCTTTTCTTATCTCTTTAATCTTTGTCATCATCTTCTTATCTTTTCTTATCC
This sequence comes from Eriocheir sinensis, assembly GCF_024679095.1. NCBI lineage: Eukaryota > Metazoa > Arthropoda > Malacostraca > Decapoda > Varunidae > Eriocheir > Eriocheir sinensis. The sequence goes on from NC_066544.1 coordinate 12,538,174, forward strand.
TCCCCCTCATCATCATCATTCTACTTTCTTCTTCTTATCTAATATTATTTTTTGTACATCATTATTTTTTTGCTTCGTCATTTCCTTTCTTTTTTTCTACATTTATTTTCTTATCTCTTTAATCTTTGTCATCATCTTCTTATATTTTCTTATCGTCCCCCTCATCATCATCATTCTACTTTCTTCTTCTTATCTAATATTATTTTTTGTATATCATTATTTTTTTCCTTCGTCGTTTCCTTTCTTTTTTATTTACATTTTTTAGTTATCTCTGTAATCTTTGTCATCATTTTCTTATCTTCTTTAATCTTCCCCACCATCATCATCATCATTCTGCTTCCTTCTTCTTCTTATCTATCCTCGTCTTTCTCTCCCCTCTTTATCGCATTATCTGCTTCACCAATCCCAAACATTACTTCCATTATCATTATTGTTATTACTATTATTACTCTCTCTCTCTCTCTTTCTCTCTCCATTATGTTCCCTCTTTTATTCTCTCTCCTTCATCTATCTCCCTTTTCTCTCCCTCCATTACCTCCTCTTCTTCTCAATACGCTTCCCTTCCATTTCTTATTCCTACTTCCTCCTTCATCCTCCTCCGCCTCCTCCTTCTTTTGTAACTCCCATCCGTCTCGATCCTCTTCTCTCCATCTTTATCTTTCTTCCTACTCCTTTCTGAATGTTTCCTCCTCTCTTTGATTTTCCTCTATCTATCTATCTCTTGTTATTTATTCTCCTTGTGTTCTTTCCTTCTTTTCTTTGTGTATTTGTCTGCCTGTCTGTCTGTCTGTCTTTCTGTCTGTCTGTCTATTTCCTGTTTGTCTGTCTGTCTGTCTGTCTATTTCTGTCTGTTTGTGAGTCTATCTGTCTGTGTGTCTGTTTTCATTTGTCTCTTTCCAATACACAAACACAAACACCTACACACACACACACACACACACACACACACACACACACACACACACACACACACACACACACACACACACACACGTACACGCACCTCCCTGACCCCACCCCACCCCGCCACCCACCCACTACATACATCATTCATCATAGCAAGAAAAAAAAAACAAGAAAAAAAACAGCATCATAAATTTTACCCCAAACACGTTAGAGACATGCACAAAAAAAAAAACTAAAAAAACGACAAAAAAAAAACACGCAGACTCGACTGGAAATTGAAGGGCAGAAGCGATAACAGGAATGCAAAAAAAAAAAAAAGAAAACGAAGAGGAGGAGGAAGAAAAAGAGGAAGAGGAGGAAGAAAGAAAAAAAAATTGCAATATATATATAAATCCATCCCCTTGAAAGTTAATTAGGAGAGAACTGTGTTGTGGAAGTTTGAGGAGCGAGAAAAATTTAAACAGAATAAAAAAAATCTTGCCAGACCTTCTTTTTAAGTCTTCCGGTAATAAATTTTTCATAAAGTTGCAATGTTACGAGGAGGAGGTGAGTGGGAGGCTCGTTGAAGAGGAGGAGGAGGAGGAGGAGGAGGAGGAGGAGGGAAGGGATGGAAGGCTGAGGGAAGGGAAAGGAGGGAAATGATAAAGGAAAGGGAGGGATGAGAAAAGGGAGTGAGGGATTGAAAGAGGAAAGGAATGAATGAAGGAAAGAAGAAAGGAAGGAAAGGGAAGAGGGAAAATAGGAAGAAAGGGAAGAAGGACAAAAGGAAGGAAGAAAAGAAAGAAAGAAGGAAGAAGGAAGGAAGGAAGGAAGGAAAAAGCTGCGATGTTATGAGGAGGAGGTGAGTGGGAGGCTCGTTGAAGAAGAGGAGGAGGAGGAGGAGGAGGAGAAAGAGGGAAGGGGATGGAGGAATGAGGGAAAGGAAGGGAGGGAAAGGATACAGGGAAGGGAGGAATGAGAAAAGGAAGAGAGGGAATGAAAGAGGAAAGGAATGAATGAATGAAGGAAGGAAGGAAGGAAAGGGAAGAGGGACAAAAGGAAGGAAGGAGAAAAAGAAGGAAGGACGGAAGAAAGTGTAGTAGAAAGGAGGAAAAAGAGAAGGAAGTGTATAAGGAAGAAGGAAAGGAAGGAAAGAAAGGCAGGAAAAAGGAAGAAAGTAAAAAAGAACAACAAACGGAAAAACAGAATAAACAAAAAGAGAAAGGAAGGAAAAACGAAAAACAACGAAATACAAAAAAAAAAAAAAAAAAAAATCCACACACAAAAAAAGAAAACAAGAAATATGACGTAAGAGATAACGAGATAATGAACTAAGGAGGAAGGAAAGAGGGAAGAGGGAAGGTGAAGGAGGAGAAAGAGAGAAAAAAAATGTCAGAAAGTTAGAGGGAAGGGAAAGAAAGAGTTACGAGAAGCAGGGAAACATTTATATCAAAACCACGAACCGAAAGACTATTTTTGGAGTGGGCGGGGAGGGGAGGAGGGGGGAAAGGGGAAGGAGGGGGGGAGAGGGAAGGGGAGGAGAAGGAAGGGGAGGAGAAGGAAGGAGGGAGGTAGAAGGGACACATAAGTCGGGGATAGAGAAAGGGAAGGGAGAAAAAGGAGCAGGGAGGGAGAGTATGAGGGAGAGTATGAGGGAAAGTATGAGGGAGAGTATGAGGGAGAGTATGAGAGAGAGAAAAAGAAGCAGGGAGAGTATGAGGGAGAGTATGAGGGAAAAAAAAGACCAGGGAGAGTATAAAGGAGAGTATGAGGGAGGAGAAAAATGAGCAGGAGGAATCTGAGAGAGGAGGAATATCCAGGGTATGAGAGAGAGAGACGTGGGGTAGGAGGGGTGTAGGGGGGAGGGGGGAGGGGGGGAAGGGAGGGGAGGGGGGGTTAGTCTGGGATAACTTCGGGTGTGAAAATCAAGGCGAGGGAAATCAAAGAAGGTCGGAAGGGAAAGGAAAGTTTGGATTCATTTGAGATGCACCGGGAAACCTAGTCAAATGGGGAGGGAGGGGATGGGGAAGGAGGTGTTTCTCTCTCATTTTTTTTTTTACTCTCTTGATGACTGATTTTTATTTTATTTTATTTCAATGAGGATTTTACTGTTTTGTTTCTATTTTTATTTATTTATTTTTCATTTTTTGACGCTTCAGATAATTTCACTTTCGTTTTTTTTTTTTTTTTTTTTTTACTTTATCAATTGTTGTGATTTTATTGATGATTTTTATTGATGATTTTTATTGATGATTTTTACTGATGATTTTTATTGATGATTTTCACTGATGATTTTACTGATGATTTTTATTGATGATTTTTATTGATGATTGTTATTGATGACTTCTATATACTGAGAAATTTTACTATATCTCATTTCCTCTCATTCATTTCCTTTTCTCCTCTTCTTCATTTCCTTTCCTCCTCTTCCTCATTCCCCTTCCTCCTCCCCTTCTCCCCACTCATTCCCCCTCTTCCTCCCCTCTACCCTTCCCTACCCACTCCTTTAAACCCACACCCTTTCCTCCCCTCCTCCTCTTCCTCATTCCCCTTCCTCCTCCTCCTTCTCCCCACTCATTCCCTCTTCCTCCCTCTACCCTTCCTACCCACCCTTTAAACCCAGACCCCTTTCCTTCCTCATTCTCCACCCCTTCCCTTCCCTCCTTATCTCCTCTCCCTACCTTCTCACCCTCCTCCATCCACCTCATTCTTTACCTCCTCACACCACTCATCTCCCCTTCCTCCTCCTCCTCCTCCTCCTCCTTCCCTTAATCCCCCCCCTTTTTCCTTTCCACTCCCTCAAACTCCCCCTCGCAACATATACACCTGTCCTGATGATCTCTTACCTGCCTCCCCCTTCCCTTCCCTTCCCTTTCCTTCCCTTCCCCACACACCTGTCTCCACTCTCCGCTAATTGGCCGCCCAGATACACGGCGCGGCACACAGGTGAGAAAAGTTAATTAAATGTGTTGATGTCAGGTGAGATGACGACGACCTTGTAATGGCCTTTATGAGAGGGATTTCACTTTCGTTTTCATTTTTTTTTTTTTTTTTTTTACTTTATTGATGACTGATTTTTATTTTATTTTATTGAGGATTTTACGGTTTTATTTCTATTTTTTTTCATTTGTTGACGCTTAGGATATTTCACTTTCGTTTTCATTATTTTTATTTTATCAATTAATGTGATTTTATTGATGATTTTATTGATGATTTTTATTGATGATTTCTATAGTGATGATTTTACTATATTTTTTTTCTATTTTTTGACGCTTCAGAGATTTCACTTTTATTTTTCAACTATGTCATTAATTGTTTTTATTTTATTGATTTTGTTGATGTAATTTTATTAACGATTTTACCATATTTCATTTTAGCTATTTTTTTTACACTTATTGTCTTTATAAAGTTGTGGTTTTCCTTTGTGATTGTGTTTAGTGGTGATGCTGGTGGTGGTGGAGGTGATGGTGGTGGTGGTGGTGGAGGTGATGGTGGTGGTGATGCTGGTGGTGGTGGTGGTGGAGGTGATGGTGGTGGTGGTGGTGATGCTGGTGGTGGTGGAGGTGATGGTGATGGTGGTGGTGGTGGAGGTGATGGTGGTGGTGATGGTGGCGGTGGTGGTGGTTGTAGTAGTGATGAAAATAGGGGTGATGGTAATGGTGATGGTTGTTGTTGTTGGTGGTGGTGGTGGTGGAGGTGGTGGTGGTTGTAGTAGTGATGAGGGGGGGGTAAACCAGGTGGTGATGATGAAAATAGTGATGATGGTAATGGTAATGTGATGGTGGTGGTGGTGGTGGTGATGGTGGTGGTGATGGTGGTGATGGGTGGTGGTGGTGGTAGTGATAAAAATAATGGTAATGGTAATGGTAATGGGGGGGGGGGGGTTAATCCACTTAGGAATAAAAGGATTAAAAAGAGAGAGAGAGAAAATGAGAGAAAAAAAAAAGTCTAAAGGCGGAGGAGAAAAAAGTAATGTAATGGCTTTGAGTTGCTTTACCTGATTGGGTGATGCGAAGAGGAGGAGAGGAGGAGGAGGAGGAGAAGGAGGAGGAGGAGGAGGAGGAGGAGGAGGAGGAGGAGGAGGAGAAGGAGGAGGCTGAATGATAAAAAAAAAAGATTGAAGCAAAAAGAAAACACGAAAGAAAAGAAGACTAACTAAAAAGAAAAAAAAGAAAAAGATAGACACGATAAGGAAAAAAATAAGGAAAAAATAAGCAGTTAAGCAAAAAAAAATGAAAAGAAAAAGAAAAGATGCTGATGATGATAATGATAATAATGATAATAATGATGATGATGATGATGAAAAGTGATACCATTCTTTTTTTACGTTCTGGAATAATAATAATAATAATAATAATAATAATAATAATAATAATAATAATAATAATAATAATAATAATAATAATAATAATAATAATAATAATAATAAAGCAAAAAATATTCCTCTACTTATACGATAATTATTCATACCACTCCGAGCCTCTGTGTGTGTGTGTGTGTGTGTGTGTGTGTGTGTGTGTGTGTGTGTGTGTGTGTGTGTGTGTGTGTGTGTACAACTTCGCTTTCCTTTGTATTTTGAAAAGATCTCGCGCAAATATTTGACGTGCCAATAACAAAAAAAAATATCCTGAATACATTTTTGAGACTAATAAAAATGATGGCAGGAAGAGCGAGCGAGAGGAGAGAAGAGAAGAGAGAAGAGAAGAGAAGAGAAGAGAGAAGAGAAGAGGAGAGAAGAGAGGAAAAAAGAAGAGAAAACACGAGAAAGATAAAACAAGACAGGATAAAAGAATGGAGATGAAGTAAAGAAGAAGAAGAAGAAGAGGAGGAAAAAATGAACGGAAATAGAAGGAAAAGATAAAGAAAAGAGAGAGAGAGAGAGAGAGAGAGAGAGAGAGAGAGAGAGAGAGAGAGAGAGAGAGAGAGAGAGAGAGAGAGAGAGAGAGAGAAGACAAGAGGAAACAGAACGAATGGCAAGCAAATCAAACACATACCAGAGGAGGAGGAGGAAGAAGAAGAAGAAGAAGAAGAAGAAGAGGAGGAGGAGGAGGAGGAAGAAGAGGAAGAGGAAAAAAAGACGAACACAAGGAGAGGAAAAAAAAAGATCAAGAGGAAAAGAGGAAGGCATGAGAGGAACGCGAGAAAGAGGAGGAAGAGGAGGAGGAGGAGGAGGAGGAGGAGGAGGAGTGACTGACAGCAGAAGGAGAGCATCAAACAGAAGAGCAAACAGGAAGAGGAGGAGGAGAAAAAGATGATGATGATGGGGAGGAAGTGGAAAAAGGAGGAGGAGGAGGAGGAAGAGGAAAAAGGTGGAATTGGTTAGGGAGGAAGGGAGGCTGAGGAGGGCAAGTCACCCGCCATGCACCTCCTATTTTTCTGCCTCCTCCTCCTCCTCCTCCTACTCCTACTCTTCGTCTCTTTCTCCTGCACTTCATCTATCTTTTCTTACTCTTTTTTTTTTACTTTTTCTTCTTCTTTTTCCTCATCTTCCTCTTCCTCCTTTTATTCCTAGTCCTCCTCCTCCTCCTCCTCCTCCTCGTTCTTCTCTTGTATATTCGTTCATCTCCTCATGATTTTTCCTTCTTCTTCTTCTCCTCCTGCTCCTCCTCCTCCTCCTCGTCTTCATCTTAACAGTGGCAGAATCAACACTCACAAAATATCAAACCAACATTTCACAAGACGCCGAAAAGACTCGCAACACGTTTTCTTTCTTTCTTACTTTTTAACGGAAACTAACACAAAAAAAACCCATTCCTACCAAATACCCCCAAAAAACAAAACAAATAAAGGTCATAATACCCCTTTGAGGATTCGGGTATAAGCAGCACTTCTCTTAACTTACCTGACCTTTACTAAGTGGCGCTTAAAGGGAAGGAGATTCGAACTGGAGGGAGGGAAGAGTTTGAGTAGGCTATCCTAGTACAAAACACCTGAACTCAAAGTAAAGAGAGAACAACCAGACAATAGTTGCATTAGCAGTCCCTTAAAGTGATCAGTTCAACCCCATCAGAAAAGTACAGAACAACCAGACAATCAGTTTAATAGTATAGTAACCCTTTAAAGTGATTCCCAACTCCCTTATTCTCAAACATTGCCAGAGGTGTACAATAACGATACCATCTCTATGCAATCAGGCAATCAGTTTAATAGTATAGTAACCCTTTTAAGTGGTTCCCAACTCCCTTATTCTCAAACATTACCAGACTTTCACAATAACGATACCATCTCTACGCAATCAGACAATCAGACATATAGTACAGTAACCCTTTAAAGTGATTCTCAACCCCCCCCCCCCCCATATTCTCAAGGATTTCGAGACTAACACAATAACGATACCATCTCCATGCAATCAGACAAATTGAGACAATCAGTTAAATAGTACAGTAACCCTTTAAATAGTTTTCAAGCCCAGGTTCTCAAGCGTTTCGGGGCTTATACAACAGCATTCGATAAGGCTTCCGTTGTGTTATTATTGCCATGGGTAGTTTTGTGAGACTTTGACAAGGCTTCTCTTTTTTTTTTTTACAACAAAGGAGACAGCTCAAGGGCACACAAAAAAGGAAACAATAAAAAAAAAGCCCGCTACTCGCCGCTCCTAAAAAAAATAATCAAAAGAGTCCAGATTCAACAGGGACATAGGCAAAAACTGGTTCACTAACAGATTG
>NC_066544.1:12550723-12594803 GCF_024679095.1 Eriocheir sinensis
GGAGGAGAAGGAAGAAGTCTATGGGAAGGTTAAGAAAGGAGGACTCGATATTATTTTCTTCTTCTTCTTCTTCTTCTTCTTCTTCTTCTTCCTTCTTCTCCTCCTCTTCTTCCTCTTTCTCCTAACCTCTATTCCTTCTTCTGTTACCTACTTTCTATCATGAACTTCCTTCCTCTTACCTCCTCCTCCTCCTCCTCCTCCTCCTCCTCCTCCTCCTCCTTCCGTTTTCCGGTTTCCACTTGGTTTTATCTCCTTTATGTGTCTCCTCCTTCTCTCTCTCTCTCTCTCTCTCTCTATTTATTTATTTTTCTTTATTTGTTTGTTGTTGAAGAGAAAGACTAAAGACATAAATATATATAAAACAAGAAGCAAATATAAGGTAAAGAAAAGAAAAAAGAAAAATATTGACAAGAAAGACGAAGGAAGGACAAGAAAGGAAAAGAAAAATAAGTAAAATGAAAAAGAAAAGCAAAAGAAAAGAAAATGATAGATAGACAGAAAAGAGAAAGAAAGAAGTGGAGGAAACGATTGGGGGAAAAGATAGAAAGGAAATAAACCAAAAAAGAAAAGAAAGAAGGAGAAAGATAAACAAAAGGAATGAGAAAGAAAGAAAGAAAGAAAGAAAGAAGTAGAGGAAAAACGATGTAGGAAAAAGAAAGGAAGAGAAACAAAAAAATAAATAAACGTTAACTAAAGAAACAAATGAAAATAATAAAATAATAATATCCTTTTTAACTTCTTATTAAAACTCCTCCAGGAAAAAAAAATAAAAAAACAGCGACGGGAGGAGGAGAAGGAGAGGAGAAGGAAGAGGAAGGAGGAGGAAGGAAGGAGGAGGAAGAAAGAGGAGGATACGAGGGAGAGAGGAGAAGAAATGGAGCAAAAATAGGAGTTAAAGAGTCAAGGATGAAGAGACGAAGAGGAAGAGAAAAGAGAGAAAAGTAAAAAATGGAAAAAAAAAAGAAATCAAGGGGGAAAGGAAAGGAGAGAAAGAAAAAGAAAGAAAAGAAAAGAAAAAAAAGTAAAGAGAAATGAAGAAAGAAGTAAAGAAAAAATGGGAAGGAAAACGAAAAAAGAAATCAAGGGGGAAAGGAAAGGAGAGAAAGAAAAAAGAAAGAAAAGAAAAAAAGGAAAGAAATGAAGAAAGAAGGGGGGCTGGGGGGTTGTTTGAGGGGAGGCTGTTTTTTTGGGGAGAAGTCGCAAATAGGTAGAGTAAGGAAGAAGGTAGGTAGGTGGCAAGGTAGGTAGGTAGGTAGGTAGGTAGGTAGATTGAACAGGTAAGAAAGTTAAGGTGTGTTGCAAAGGTTGGGAGTTCCGGTAATACCTTAATAATGTTACGACCAGAAGAGGAGGAAGAGGAGGAGGAGGGAGGAGGAGGAGGAGGAGGAGGAGGAGGAGGAGGAGGAGGAGGAGGAGGAGGTACAGGATATGAGGTGGTAAAGAGGACAGGGTTAAGGAGATGTAGGGAGGAGTAGGGCGAAGAGAAAGATCACGCAGAAAAAGAGGAGGAGGAGGAGGAGGAGGAGGAGGAGGAGGAGAAGGTAAAGGATATGAAGTGGTAAAGAGGAAAGGGTTAGGGAGATGTAGGGAGGAGAAGGAAGAGGAGGAGGTTCTGGGAGAGGAGGAGGAGGAGGAGGAGGAGGAGGAGGAGGAGGAAGAGAAAAGAAAAGTAGAAGGGGAGGTGAGAGGGAGAAGAGAAAGAGAGAAGAGAGAAGGACGAGGAGGAGGAAGAGGAGGAGGAGGTAAAGGATATAAGTTGAAGAGGAAAAGAAGAAGAAAAAAGAAAAAAGAGAGAGGAGAGAAACGGAAGAAAATTAAAGCAAAGGAGAAAGAGGAAAGAGGAAGAGGAGGAAAGAAGAGAAGGGAGGACGTTAGGGAGGTGAAATAAAGAAGAGAAAGAGAGCAAAAGGAGAAGGAAGAGGAGGAGGAAGAGGAGGAGGAGGTAAAGGTGATGAGAGGAGGAGGAAAATGAAAAGAGAGAAAGAAAGAGAGGAGAGAAAAGCTGGAAAATTAAAGCAAAGAAGAAAAAAAAAGAGATGGGACAAAGAAGAAAATAGGAAGAGGAAGGAAGAGGAAGGAAAGATAAGGAACTAAGAGGAAAGAAGGAAGAGGAAGAGGAAGGAAGAGGAAGAAAAAAGAGGGAGAGGAAGACAACCATAATGTGAGAAAATGTGAGTAGAGATTAAGGTAAAATTTAAAGGGAGACTATGTTATAGAGAGAGAGAGAGAGAGAGAGAGAGAGAGAGAGAGAGAGAGAGAGAGAGAGAGAGAGAGAGAGAGAGAGAGAGAGAGAGAGAGAGAGAGAGAGAGAGAGAGAGAGAGAGAGAGAGAGAGAGAGAGAGAAGACCCCAAACCGTGAGGATGTTAATGAGGAAAGTTTAGATTCGTGAAGAGGATGTTGAAGGCGTGAGACACATTGTAAGTATGAGGAGAATGAGGAGAGAAAGAAGAGGAAAAAGAGAAAGAAAAAGTAGGAAAAGTAAAGAAAGTTAAATTAGAAAGGAAAAAATACTGTGGGAAAAGTAAAAAGTAGGAAAATAAAGAGATCAAAATGAGTTAAAGGAGGAGAGAAAGAAGGAGAAAGTAAGAAAGAGTAGGAAAGGAAAAGAAAGATTATAATGTAAGAAAAAAATTGATAAATGAGGAGAAAAAGGAAAGGAAAGTAGGAGAAGAAGGAAAGTAAAGTAGACAAAATGAAGAGAAGTAAAGAAAGAGATTCAACGTAGAAAAGTATCAAATGTATAGAAAAGTATAAAAGGAAAATGAGGAAAAAGGAAAAGGAAAAAGTAGGCAGATGATAATGTAACAAAAATGAGGTGAATGAGAAAAGAAAGAAGAGGAAAGTAGGACAAGGAAAAGTAAAGGAAAGACAGAATAAAATGTAAGAAAAATAAAATGAAGTAAATGAGAAGGAGGAAGAGGAGGAGGAAAAGTAGAAAAAATTAAAAGAAGTAAAGACAGATTAAAATGAAAGAAAAAGTTAGGTGAATGAGAAGAAAAAGAAAGAAAAGAGGAAAGAAAGAAAAGGTAGAAATAGTAGAGAAAAACGAATCAAAACATAAGAAAAAATAGGTTAATGAGGAGGAAAAAGAAGAAAAAAATAGGAAAAAATAGGAAAAGAAAAGAAAGACAGATCAAACTATAAGAAAAAAACACTATGAGGTGAATAAAGAAAGAGAAAGTAAGAAAGAAAGGTGAGAGAAAGAAAGAGAGAGAGAAAAGGAAAAGTGTCAAAAGGATAAGTAAAGAAAGAGAAAGTAAGAAAGAAAGGTGAGAGAAAGAAAGAGAGAAAGAAAAGGAAAAGTGTCAGAAGGATAAGTAAAGAAAGAGAAAGTAAGAAAGAAAGGTGAGAGAAAGAAAGAGAGAAAGAAAAGGAAAAGTGTCAGAAGGATAAGTAAAGAAAGGGAAAGTAAGAAAGAAAGGTGAGAGAAAGAAAGAGAGAAAGAAAAGGAAAAGTGTGAGAAGGATAAGCCAAATTTATGAGAAGGAAAGAAAAATAAGAGGAACGGAAATTAACACTCAAGGTACAAAGATATTACTCTAAGGCACACAAAAGAAGAAGAGGAAGGACTTTATAAATAACAGGAGGAGGAGAGATGAAGAGAAGTTAACAAAGAGATAAAAATGTAGGAAAAGTAAATGAGTCGGTGAATAAATAAACTAAATAAAAATAAATAAAATGATAAAGAAAAGAAAGGAAACACATCAGGTAAAGGAAGAAAACAAATGAAGCGAACACATCCACAAATAATACTAATGGTTTCCAAGACAAGAGAATTATAGAGCAAAAAAAATGTGAGGAAATAAGAAAGAAAACAACAGCCATTAATAAGAAAAAAATATCCCCCGAAAATGAAGAAGAAAAACAAAAGAAAAATAGAAAATAAAGACAAATAAAAAGGAAGAAAACACAACCACAATAAAAAGAGAAATAATCCAAAGGAAGAAAATGAGTAAAGAACAAAACAAAAACAATGAAATCAAAAAGAAAACAAACAAAACAAACACCCACAAATAAAAGACAAAGGTATTCTCCTCCTCCTCCTTCCCCCTTTAAAAAAAAACACAGAAGCCAACTTTAAGAGAACAAAAAGAAAGTTCAGATGGATTCTTTTATTTTATTCGAGGCAAGAGGAAGGATCAAAGGCGGGAAGGGACGGAGAAGTGACCGCAAGAATGGACGCCTTCAAAGACAGACAGACAGACACACAGACAGACAGACAGAAAGGAAGCTGAAGTAGTGTTTCCGGATAAGTTGCTGGGCAGTGATGTGCGTCTTAGTGTGTGTGTGTGTGTGTGTGTGTGTGTGTGTGTGTGTGTGTGTGTGTGACTAAGAACGTGAGCTTAATCCTAACGTTTGTCTCCTTCTCCTTCTCCTCCTCCAGTGCAGCAGGCGCGGATCGAGGGCCCAGCGGAGGTGTACATCCAGAAGGGCTCGACCATCCGCCTCACCTGCCGCGTCAACACCCACTCGGAGAACGTGGGCGCCGTTACCTGGTTCCGGGACACCCACAGACTTGACTATGACTCCCCCAGGTAAAGTGTGGAGATGGGGGAAAGGGATGGGGGAAAGTTGGGGGGGTGTTTGTGTGTAGGTGGAAGGAAGATGATAGTTAGAATGCGAAGAAGAAGAAGAAGAGGAAGAAAGAGGAATAGGTAGGGGAAAGAGGAGGTGTTAAGTGTCCAGGTGAAAGGAAGATTATTGTTAGAATGGGAAGAAGAAAAAGAGGAAGAAAGAGGAATAGGCAGAGAAAGCAACATAATATGAAAAAAAAAAATGAGCAAGGGGAAGAAGAGGAAGAGGAAAGAGGAGAAGGAGATCAAGAGGAAAGATAAAAAAAAGTAGAGAAAATAGAAGAAAAAAAAAGAAGCAGGACAAGAAAAAAAAAATGAGGAAGGAGGAATAGGTAAAGCAAGCAATAGAATTACAAAAAAGGAGGCAGGAAAAGAAGGGAAAGAAGAGGAAAGAGGGAGAGAAAGAGAAATGAAAGGGGTGTGAGTGTAGATAGTGTGAGAGATGGGAGCTGCTTGTGGGTGTTAGTGAAGGGGTGGGAATGGGTGGATATGAGAATGGAATATATATATATAGAGAGAGGAAATGGGAGTGAGATTGCGGGTGGAAGAGATTGCGTAGGGGAGGAGGCGGAAGTGTCTGAGTGTTGGGGAAAAGGGAAGTTAGGGAAGGGGGATTGGTAAAAGGGATTGTGGGGGTGGGTATGAGTGTGGGGAATCGGGGAGTTGTGGGTGGGTGAAGAAGGGGAAGTGTGAGGGTGTAGAAGAGAGAGGTGAGGGGGAAGGGAAGAGGGGGTAGCGGGGAGGGTAATGTATGTTTTTTTTTTTGTGTGTGTGTGTGTGTGTGAATAAGCGTGTGCGTGTGTGTGTGTGTGTGTGTGTGTGTGTGTGTGTGTTCATGTTTCACTTTTTTGTTTTGTTTTTAGTAATGAGAGACGCCACTTAATTATTATGCACCGACACACAAAACAAACAAACAAACAAGCAAAACAAAAACACTCTCGTATACATTTTTCACTCGCCAAACTAATGCCTAAAGTTTTAAAGGGGTGTAATTCATTTAGGAGCAAACAAAACTCGGCATGGAAAAAAAAAAGTTAGCGAAGAAAGGAAAGAAAAAATTAAGGAGGGAACGAGAAACCAGGAGAAAGAAAGAGAGAGACAGAGAGAAAGAGAGAGAGAGAGAGAGAGAGAGAGAGAGATGATGATAAAGAGCAGGACGACGAGGAGGAGGAGGAGGAGGAGAGGAAGAAGGAGGAAGAGGAGGTAAAGGAAGCAAAGAAGAGGAGGAGATGGCCAAGAGGAAAGAGGAAGATGTAGAGGAAGTAAAAGAAATGAAAAAAAGAAAGAGGACAACAAGAGGAGAAGGGAAAGAAGAATAAATAGAGGAAGCAGAAAAAAAAATTAAAGAGGAAAATAAGAAGAGGAAGAGGAAAGAGGAGATCCTATAAACTTGTTCTGGTGTACTCCTCTTGTATCTCCCTCCTCCTCTTCCTCTTCCTCGTCCTCCTCCTCCTCCTCCTCTTCCTCCTCCTCCTCCGCTTGTCCTAGCTTGTCCATTCCTACCGTGTCCTGCTCCATCTCACATCCTCCTCCTCCTCCTCCTCTTCCTCCTCCTCCTCCTCCTCCTCCTTGTGCCTTCCTTCCTCCTTCTTCTGTTCGGGTCACGCCTCGTCGCTCTTCCTTCAGGTCGAGTATATCCTCCTGTCTGTCTGTCTGTCTGTCTGTCTGTCTATCTGTCTGTCTGTCTATCTGTCTGTCTGTCTGTCCCTCCCTTCCTTATCACTCTACTCTTATGTATTTATCTCTCTCCCTTTTTCTTCAATTCTCGCCTTTTCCTCTTCTTCCTCTTCTTCTCTTTTTCTTTTCTCTCCCTTCTTTTCTTCTTCTCTTTCTCATTCTCTCTCTCTCACACTTCTCGTTCCTCCCTTCTTCATCTACCCCCATCTCCTTTCCCTTGTTTTCTTCCTCTTCCTTTTCTTCATTCTCCTTTCTCTCTCCCTTTTCTTCTCTTTCTCACTCTTTCTTCCTTACTTTTCTCGTCCCTCCCTTCTTCTCCTCCTCCTTCATCTTCTTTCCCTTGCTAATCTTTCTTCAATCCTCACCTTTTCTTCCTCTTTTTCTTCCTTTCTCTAATTCTCCCTTCTTTTTCCCTTTCTATCTCTCTCTACCCCTCACTCTTTTCATTCCCCCCTTCTCGTCCTCCTCCTTCATCTTCTTTTCCTTGCTAATCTTTCTTCTTCTTCTTCCTCTCTTTCTAATCCTCCCTTCTTTTTCCCTTTCTTTCTCTCCCTCTCCTCCTTACTTTTCTCGTCCCTCCCTTCTTCTCCTCCTCCTTCATCTTCTTTCCCTTGCTAATCTTTCTTCAATCCTCACCTTTTCGTCTCTTCTTCTTCCTCTCTCTCTAATCCTCCCTTCTTTTTCCCTTTCTTTCTCTCCCTCTCTTCCTCACTTTTCTCGTCCCTCCCTTCTTCTTCTCCTCCTTCATCTTCTTTCCCTTGTTAATCTTTCTTCAATCCTCACCTTTTCTTCTTCTTCTTCTTCCTCTCTTTCTAATGCTCCCTTCTTTTTCCATTTCTTTTTTTCTCTCTCTCCTCCTTACTTTCCTCGTCCCTCCCTTCTTCTCCTCCTCCTTCATCTTCTTTTCCTTGCTAATCTTTCTTCTTCTTCTTCCTCTCTTTCTAATTCTCCCTTCCTTTTCCCTTTCTTTCTCTCCCTCTCTTCCTCACTTTCCTCGTCCCTCCCTTCTCGTCCTCCTCCTTCATCTTCTTTTCCTTGCTAATCTTTCTTCTTCTTCTTCCTCTCTTTCTAATCCTCCCTTCTTTTCCCTTTCTTTCTCTCACTACCCCTCACTCTTTTCGTCCCTCCCTTCTCCTCCTCCTCCTTCATCTTCTTTCCCTTGCTAATCTTTCTTCAATCCTCACCTTTTCTTCTTCTTCTTCCTCTCTCTCTAATCCTCCCTTCTTTTTCCCTTTCTTTCTCTCTACCCTCACTCTTTTTGTCCTCCCTTCTTCTCCTTCCCCTTCGTCTAATTTATCCACTTGGCTATGTTCTTGTCACTCCCTTAGTTCGTTTCTCAGCTTTCCTTGACCTCGCTCCCCCCTCTCCTCCTCCTCCTCCTCCTCCTCCTCCTCCTCCTCCCATCTACGTGTTTCTCTGTCCTTCTTTCAACACATTGCCCGCACGCTCTCCCCCTCCTCCCCCTCCTCCTCCTTGTCCCTCCTTGTCCCCTTGTATAAGCCTGTCCGTCTCCTTCCCTTGTTTCCTTGTCCTCGTCACGTCCGTACTCTTATTATCTTCCCGCCTGCGTCCCCTCCACACACACACACACACACACACACACAGACACACACACAAACACACATACCAATTCTTTCCACCTCCTTCTCTCTCTCTCTTAGGTGTTTGTAGGTGGTACAGTCTTGTATTCAATCAACTACAATGAGAGAGAGAGAGAGAGAGAGTTTCCCCTTATACGTGTCCCTCTCAGGTAACATCCAGGTGAGAATATTCATTGCTCACCTCAAGCCGCGCGGCACTGTACTTCACCTCTTGTTTTCCTCCTCCCGGGAAGACAAAGGAGGAGGAGGAGGAGGAGGAGGAGGAGGAGGAGGAGGAAGAAAAATGAATAGTAATAACAATAATAAGATGAAGAAAAACAGCGTTAGTAACAATGATAAGAAGACAACGAGAGGAAAAGGAGGAGGAGGAGGAGGAGGAGGGGAAATATGAATAGTAATAATAATAATAATAATAATAATAATAATAATAATAATAATAATAAGATGAAGAGAAACAGCGATACTAAAAATGAGAAGAAGACAACGAGAGGAAAAGGAGGAGGAGGAGGAGGAGGAGGAGGAAAATGGATAAGAAGAAGAAGGAAAAGAAGGAGAAGAAAAAGAAGACAAACAACGATACCAACAAATATAAGAACAGGAAAGAAAAAGTAGGAGAAAGAGGAGGAGGAGAAACAAAGAGTGGAAGAGGAGGAAGAGGAAGAGGAGGAGGAGGAAGAGGAGGATAATATCGGAAAACACATAAACCCTTTCAGAAAACGACTCGCTCTAAAACAAAACCAGAAAAAAATCTATGAAAAAAATTAAGACCTTAGAAGTTAAAAAAAAAACGAAAACAAATAAAGAAACAAATAAAAAAAAAGGAGAAGAACCGAAGCAGAAAGAAGAAAAAAACGTGTGTGTGTGTGTGTGTGTGTGTGTGTGTGTGTGTGTGTGTGTGTGTGTGTGTGTGTGTGTGTGTGTGTGTGTGTGTGTGTGTGTGTGTGAGAGCGCGTCAGGGTCCGCGTCCAAGCTGAGATTGCACAAGATTGCCACGAAACGCCCGTCATATTTCCTGGCGTGTCCCAGCCCTGTCAAGCCCCAACAAACCCTGTCAGAAAGCCTTACCAAAACTCCTCATCAACCGTACCAAGTCAAGCCAATCTCTGCTGCTCACTAAACTCTGCCAAGGCTTACCAAACTCTGCCAAGCCTTACCAATCTCTGCCAAGCCATACCAAACTCTGCCAAGCTAAACTGGCAACACCAGACTCTGCAAGCCTTACCAAACTCTAGCCAGGCTGCCAAGCCTTACCAAACTCTGCCAAGTAGCCTTTGGAATCCAAACTCTGCCAAGCCTTAAACAGAGTCATCTGCAAGCCTTACTAAACTCTGCCAAGCCTTACCAAACTCTGCTGGGCTTTCCACTAGACTCTGCAAAGCCTTACCAAACTCTGTCAAGCCTTACCAAATCCTGCCAAGCTCCACTAATCCTGCCAAGCCTTTACAAACTTGTAGCCAGCAAACTTACAAACCTGCCAAGGCTTACCAAACTCTGCAAAGCCTTACCAAACTCTGCCAAGCCTTACCAAACTCTGCCAAGCCTTACCAAACTCTGCCAAGGCTTACCAAACTCTGCAAAGCCTTACCAAACTCTGCCAAGCCTTACCAAACTCTGCCAAGCCTTACCAAACTCTGCAAAGCCTTACAAAACTCTGCGGCTTACCAAAGTAAAACCAAAGTCTTTTAAACCCTAAACTCTGCCAAACCTTGCAAAGTGCCAAGCCTTACCAAACTCTGCCAAGCCTTACCAACCCCAGCATAACCTTACCAAGCCTTACCAACCCTTGACATGTCCTACCTAGCTTACCAAACCTTCCCAAGCTCAAATTCTTCTAGCCTAGCCTTACCAAGTCCTACTAAGCCTTGACAAGTCCTGCCTCGCTTTTACTGAACACCTTAACAAACCTTAACAAACTAAACAAAGAGCTACCAAACCGTACCAAGCTCTTACCCAAGTTCTAAACCCTGTAAAGACTCATACTCAAACCTTACCGAATCTTATGAAACCCTTCCCAGCCTAACCCAGCCTTGTCCAGCCCTCCCAGCCTCGCGGACTCACGCTTTGGGATGCAGCAGAGGGAGGTAATCTGCGCCAAGCTTCCGATCCAGAGACGAGGAGAAGAAGGGCGGAAGAGAAAGAAACATGGAAGCATAGAAGAGCAGACAACAGGAGGCTTTAGAGCTAGGATTTAAGAAAGAGGAACATAAGGGAAGAAATGAAGAGCTTTTTGGATTTAAGAAACATGGAAGCATAGAAGAGCAGACAACAGGAGAGCTTTAGGATTTAAGAAACATGGGAACATAAGGGAGCAGGAAACAGAAGAGCTTTTGGATTTAAGAAACTTGGGAGCATAGAAGGCAGGAAACAAGAGAGCTTTTGGATTTAAGAAACATGGAAGCATAGAAGAGCAGGAAACAGGAGACTTTTAGGATTTAAGAAACATGGAAACATAAAAGAGCAGGCAACAGGAGAGCTTTAGGATTTAAGAAACATGGGAACATAAAACAGCAGGAAACAATAGAGGTTTTTGGATTTAAGAAACATGGGAGCGTAAAAAGGCAGAAAACAGGAGAGCTTGTGGCCTACAGAAACATGGGAGCATTGAAGAGCAGGCAACAGGAAAACTTTTGACTTATAGAAACATGGAAGCGTAGAAGAGCAGGACACAGAAGAGCTTTTGGCCTAGAAAAACATGGAAGCGTGTAAGAGCAGGAAACAGGTGAGCTTGTAGCCTAAAGAAACATGGAGGCGCAGAAGAACAGGTCACAGTTTGAAGAGGAAAGGCGTCGAGGGAAAAAAAAAAAAAAAAAAGGAAGAAAAAGAAGAGAATATAATGATGATGATGATGATGATGATGATGATGGTGATGCTCAATAAAAGTTAAATCGTGGAGAATATTGAAAAATCTGAATATATTGTCTCTCTCTCTCTCTCTCTCTCTCTCTCTCTCTCTCTCTCTCTCTCTCTCTCTCTCTCTCTCTCTCTCTCTCTCTCTCTCTCTCTCTCTCTCTCTCTCTCTCTCTCTCTCTCTCTCTCTCTCTCTCTCTCTCTCCCCTTTAAACGAGAGGAAATAAGTACCCAAAGGAGGAGGGGGGAAGAGAGAAAAGAAATGAAAATTAAAGTGAGGAGAGGAGGAGGAGGAAGAAGAAGAGGAGGAGGAGGAGGAGAGAAGGTAAAGAAGTTAAAAGCGATAAGGAGTGAAAGAATGAAAGAGGGGAGAGTAGAAATGAGAGGAAATGAAGAGGAGGAGAAGGAGAAGGAGGAGGAAGAGGAGGAGGAGGTGGGGAGAGTAGAAACGAGAGGAAATGAAGAGGAGGAGGAGGAGAAGGAGGAGGAAGAAGAGGAGGAAGAGAGAGGAGATGAGAGGAAATGAAGAGGAGGAGAAAGGAGAAGAAGAGAGAAATAGAACGCGAGGACTAATGAGAGAAGGAGAAGGAAAAGGAAAGAAGAAAATAAAGAGGAAAAAGAAAGAAGTGGAAGAAAAAGGAAGAATAAGAAACACGCAAAATAAAATACTAATAAAAACACATAAATAAATAAATAAAGAAAAGAAAGTAAGAAAAAATCAAAAGAGGAATAGAAAAGAAAAAAAGGAAATACTGATAAAAATACATAAATAAATATAAAAATAAATAAATAAATGAAAACATGGATAAAAAAAGATCAGATAAATAGATAAATAAATGAGATAAATAATAAAATAAAATAAAATATAAATAAAAGTCGAGAAAGAAAATTACATCATTACTTTCCCTGTTGCCACACACACACACACACACACACACACAAGGACCACCCAATCCAATCTAATCTTGTGCCTCGCCGTGTGTGTGTGTGTGTGTGTGTGTGTGTGTGTGTGTGTGTGTGTGTGTGTGTGTGTGATAGTGTGTGTGTGTGTGTGTGTGTGTGTGTGTGTGTGTGTGTGTGTGTGTGTGTGTGTGTGTGTGTGTGTGTGTGTGTGTGTGTGTGTGTGTGTGTGTGTGTGTGTGTGTGTGTGTTCGTTCGTCCTCACCAAACGCACTTCATGACCCGTCTCTGCAGCTCCTCCTCCTCCTCCTCCTCTTCCTCTTCCTCTTTCCCTTTCCTCTTGTTCCTCCTCCCAGCTACTCTTCCTGCTTATCCTCTTTCTTCTCCGACTTCAAAGCATTCAAAGGCAGCGAGAGAAGGGGGAGGAGGAGGAGGAGGAGGAGGAGGAGGAGGAGGAGGAGGAGGAGAGGCTTAACTGAGACACAAAGTTCACTATTCTTTTTATCTCAAGAGTTCGTTGGTGAAAATACTGTGGAGGGAGAATTTTAACTCTCTCTCTCTCTCTCTCTCTCTCTCTCTCTCTCTCTCTCTCTCTCTCTCTCTCTCTCTCTCTCTCTCTCTCTCTCTCTCTCTCTCTCTCTCTCTCTCTCTCTCTCATCCATATCGCTTTCCCGTCCTCCTAACGACCCCCGCCCCCTCATTTTCCCTCATCCCTCACCTTCTCCTGTCATCTCAAGCCACTTTTTCCTCCACTCATTCTCCTCTTAATCCCCTTCCTCATCTGCCTTTGTCTTCCTCCTCTCCATCTTCTTCTTCCCCTCTTTCCCTTCCTCTTCTTTCATGCATTTGGTCCCCTCTTCTATCTTCTTTCTCGTACTATTTTATCTTCTCTACATCTTCTCCTCCCTTCCTCATCTGCCCTTGTCCCCTCATCCCCATCTTCTTCTTTCCCTCTTCTTCTTTCCATCTTCTTTCATTATCTGCCTTTATCCCCTCTTTCCCATCTTTTTCTTTCCCTCTTCTTCTCTTTTCTTCTTTACATCTTCTTTCTTTATCTGCCTTTGTCCCTCCTTTCCCATCTTCTTCTTCCCCTCTTCATCTCTTTTCTTCTCTCCATCTTCTTTCCTTATCTGCCTTTGCATCCCCCCCCCCCTTTCTCCTTCCCTCTATCATCCCATCTCTTTTTTTCTCTACATCTTCTTTCCTCATCTGCCTTTACCCCCCCCCTTTCTCCTTCCCTCTATCATCCCATCTCTTTTTTTCTCTCCATCTTCTTTCCTCATCTGCCTTTGTCCCCCTCTTTCCCCTCTCTTAGCTTCCCCTCTTCTTCTCTTTCCTCTCCCCATTTTCCCCTCTCCACCATTTCCCCTCTCCGTTCTTGCCCTCCCTCCTACGTGCCCTCTCAATGCCCCTCTCCTCCCTCTCACCCTCCCCCTCTCCTTCACACACAGGCAGGGGTCAGCGGGATAGAGAGACTCCTCCCGCACCACGTCTAAGCTCTTCATCACCCGGGCCATGCGGACAGACGTGGGGAACTACACCTGCGTCCCACAGTTTGCGGACGCCGCTTCGGTACAGGTCCACGTGGTCAACGGTGAGTCAGGGAGGGGGAGGGAACCAGGTGGGGAGGAGGAAGGGGGGTGGTGTGTGGAGGTGGAGACAGTGGGGGTGGAAGGAGGTTGGGATGGAGGAAGGGGAGGAAGAGTGGAGGTGGTGTGAAGAGGTGGTATGGAGTGGAAGGGGTTGGATGGAGGATGGAGGCAGGTGTGGGTGTGGAAGAGGGGTGTGAGAGGACAGAGAGAGAGAGAGAGAGAGAGAGAGAGAGAGAGAGAGTTAGGTATTATCAATTTAGGCCATATTAAGACCTTCATTAAGTCTCATTATACGGATATCATTCTGCTTTTTCTCCTTTCTCCCTCAACCTTTCCTTCCTTCCTTCCTTCTCTCCGTTCGTCCTTCCTCCTCCATCGAACGTTCGCTCTCGCTCGCTCTCTCTCTCGATTCATTTATTTTCTTTCTTTTCTCATTCCCTCTTTCCTTCCATAATTCTTCCTCCCTTTCTCTCCAATTATCGCACATTCCTTCCTCCATACCTCTACTTATCCCTCATTTCTCTCCTCCTCCTCCTCCTCCTCCTCCTCCTCTTCCTCCTCCTCCTCCTCCTCCTCCTCCTCCTCCTTCCTACCTTGACATAAACTCCTTCCTTCAATATATTCTTTTCCTTTTCCTAACTTTTATCTATTTTCCTCCCATGCCCTTATTCTTCCTTCTTGCTTCCTTCTTTTATCTCCTTCCTCCCTTTCCTCCTTCCTCCATCCCTTCTCCCTTACCCTCTATTCTTCCTCTTCCACCTTCCTCTAATCCTTCTCCTCTTCTCCTTTCTTCCTCTTCTTTTCTCTTCATGTTTACTCTTCCTCCAACTCTTTCATTTCACCTCCTTCCTTCCTTCCTTCCTCCGCCATCCATTCCTTCCTTCCATCCTCTTACTCTTTCCCTTCAATCCTAGCTTATCCTCCCTTCCTTCCCTTCCTTCCCATTCCTCCTTCTTCCTCCCATTCCTCCCTTCTTCCTTCAAACCTTTTTCATCTCCCTTTCATCCCTTCCTTCCTCCCTTCTTTCCCTTCAAACCTCTCCTCCTTTCCTCCCTTCCTTCCGCCACCCTCCTCTCCATTCCTCTTTCCCTTCAAACCTTTCATCTCCCTCCCTTTCATCCTTCCTTCCTCCCTTCAAACCTCTTCTCCTCCTTTCCTCCCTTCCTTCCGCCATCCCTTCTCTATCTCCATCCCTCCCTTCTTCTTCAAACCTCTCTTCTCCCTCCCTTTCCTCCCTTCCTTCCGCCATCCCTTCTCTATCTCCATCCCTCCCGTCTTTCCCTTCAAACCTCTTCTCCCTCCCTTTCCTCCCTTCCTTCCGCCATCCCGTCTCTATCTCCATCCCTCCCTTCTTTCCCTTCAAACCTCTCTTCTCCCTCCCTTTCCTCCCTTCCTTCCGCCACCCCTTCTCTACCTCCATCCCTGCCTTCTGTCCCTTCAACTCTTCCTTCTCCCTCCCTTTCCTCCCTTCCTTCCCTTCCTACCCCTACAGGAGAGGAGTCAGCTGCTGTCCACACCGCCGGCAGCCCCTCAGCACGCAGCGACGGGCGTGCTGTGTGCGTGCTGCTGATGCTGGCGATGATGCTGAGCCGGCGGTGACATTCTTTGGGGGTGAGTGCTGTGTTGTGCTGTGCTGTGTTAGGGGTATGGGGTGTGGGGAAAGAGGGGAGGGGAAGGGATGCTGTGTTCTTGGGGGGGGGGGGGGGGTGATGTGTGGTGTGGTAGGGTGATGGGGTGAGATATGCTGTGGTGTGTTTGTTTGTTTGTGTGTGTGTGTGTGTGTGTGTGTGTGTGTGTGTGTGTGTGTGTGTAGGCGTGATTTTTTTTTTTTTACGGCAAAGGAGACGGCTCAAGGGTTACAAAAAGAGTGCAGAGAAAAAAAAAAAAACATCATTGTGTTATGTGTAAGAACGGAATGATATGTATGTATGCCCCTATGTATATGTATGTATGTATGTGTTAATGTATGTATGAATGCATGTATGTATGTATTTATGAATGTATGTATGTATGTATGTATGGGTATGTATGACTCCCTGTATGTGTGTATGAAATCATGTATACGTAGGAGAGTATGGTCTTGTGTATGTATGAATGTATATATGCCCGAAGAGGAACAAGGGTAGAAAACTCAAAGGACACGAAAGAAATAAAAGAAAGGGAGAAAAAAAGGAAAGAAAGAAAAGAGAGAGGAGTAGGTGAGGCGAGGAGGGAATTTAAATAGAGACTTCGGGGGAGAAAGAGAGAAAGTAAGAGGGGAGGAGAGAAAGAGAGGAAAAGGAAGAGGAGAGGTGAAGCGGGGGAAGGAATTTAAACAGCGAAGAGGAGGGAGGAAAAAGGGGAGAGAAGGTAAGAGGAAGGGAGAGAAAGGGAGGCGAAGGGAAAGGAGAGAAACAGGAATAGGGAAAGCAAAATGAGGTGAAAGAAATGAAAGAAAGGAAAGAGGAAAAAAAAGGGGGAGAGGAGAAGAGAGGGAGGAAGGGAATTTAAACAGAGAAAAGAAGGAAAAAAGGGAGAAAAACTGAGCGAAGGGGAGAGAGAAAGGGATACAAAGGTAGAGGAAAGAAACAGGAGTAGAGAAAATTAGAAGAGACTGAATGAAGGAAAAAGGAAAGAGAGAAAAAGGAGAGGAGAGATGAGGCACGGAGGAAACTGAAATAGAGAGGAGAGAGGAGAAAAGGAGAGGAAATAGAAGGAGGGGAGATAAAATGGGGAAAAAAGGAGAGAAAGGGAGGCAAAGAGGGAGAGGAGAGAGAGAAAAAGTGAAATCAAGGTGCGCGTATTACCTGTCGGAACGCAATCAGGTGTGTTAACTACCTACGCGAATATCGACCCTGTGCGTGGGGCAATTAAATCATGCCCCCCCCCGCCCCCCCTACCCCCACCAGAACCCCTACTCCCCCCTCTACCCTCCCCTTCCAACCCATACCGCCCCCCCCTCTCCCACCTCCCCCTTCCCTTCTGACACTCCTCCGTCCCTCCCCACCTCTACCCACCTCCTCCCCCCCTCGTCAGCCCCCTCCCTTACCCCCTATCCCCCACCCCTTACCCCTCCCTTCCTTCCCTCACCATCATCATCACCTGCCCCCCCCCCTGCACACACATCCACTCCCACTCCTCCTTCCACCCCCTCCTCACCCCCCGCCCCATGCCTCTGATCGGGTCTTTGATAACTAGGGGGCGCGTGAGCCTAATTGAAGCCTGACTGTGATCCTTCATAATCCTTAGAAGGGGAAAGAGGGAAAGAGAGAGAAGGAGAGAGGGAGGGAGAGGATAATGAGGAGAAATAAATAAGGAAGGAGTACAAGACGGAGGAAAATGAAGAGGACAGAGAGAGGACAGAGAGAGAGAGAGAGAGAGAGAGAGAGTATTATATTAGTTAAACGATGAAGATTAACATACAGTAATATCTCTAAAACAAAGCCTAACCAAACCATAACATAAACAAACACATAAAATAATAATAAAACAACGATAAGAATAAGAAACAAAACAACAAAAAAATAAAACACAAGGAACCAAAAAAAAAAACACTATCTACCCAAAACAAACAAACAAACAAACAAAAAACAAACAAGAAAACAAGAACAAAACAACAAAAATAGCAAAAACAAACACTCATTAAAACATCCTCCCCAAAACAAACCCAAACAAACAAAACACGAACAAACAACATAGAAACAACCACAAACACCAAACACACACACACACACACACACACACACACACACACACACACACACACACACACACACACCACACAGGTTAGAAGCTTCACCCGGCACACCTGTAGCCCACACCTGCAACCCCCCCACACACCTGAGACCCCACACACCTGCGCCTTTGTCACAGGTACGTTGCGACTCTCAAAGGTTTAAAGGAATCACAAACCACCTGAAAACGATCTGGGTACAACTTTTATTGAGGGGGGGGAAGGGGGTGATTGCGAGGAGGAGAGAGTAGGGGAGAACCGAGGGGAAAGACGTAGGTGGGGAGGGGAAGGAGAACCAGGAGGGAAAGATTAAAGGAGAGAAAGGTGAAAGAGAGGAGAGGGGGGAAAGGAAAAGGAGACTAAAGGGAGAAGAGGGGAGAGGGAGAGGAGGGGATCAAGGAGGCATAGAGGGGAGAGAAAGTAAATGGAGGAAAACGAATGGGAGGAAAAGGAAGAGGAAAGGAGAACACGAGAAAGAAGAGAAAGGAAGGAGAAGAAAAGATGAAGAGGAGAGAAAAGGAGGAAAGATAAGAGAAAAGGAGAGAAAGGGAGAGAAAAGTAAGAGAGAAGAAAGGAAATGTAGAAGAGAGAAAGAAAGGAGAAAAAAAGATGAAGAGGAGAGAAAAGGAGGAAAGAAGAGAAGAAAGGAGAGAAAGGGAGAGAAAAGGAAGAGAGAAGGAAGGAAGGGACACAAGGGAAATGTAGAAGAGAGAAAAGAAGAAGAGAAACTAGAAGACATCAATGATAAGGACGGGAGAAGAGGGGAAGGAAGAAAAGAAGAGAAGAGAGAAAAGACGGCATAAATTAGCAGAAAGGGAGAAAAAGGAAGGAGAGGAGAGAGGGGAGAAGCGAAGATAGGGAGAGAAAGTAGGAAGAGAGGACAGAAGAGAAGGAAAGAAGAGGAGAGAAAGGAAAGAGAGAAAGATACAGAGAGGATAAGCAAAGGAAGGGAGACAGAGGGAAGAGAGAGAAGAGAGACGGAAAGGAGGAAAAGGGAAAGAGGAGGAGAAGAGGAGAAGGAAGAGAAGAAGATAAACGAGGATAAACGGCATAAATTAACAGAAGGGAGGAAGATAGGAGAGAGAGAAAGGGAGAAGAGGAAAGAGAGTAGAGGAGAGGAATGGGAGGAGAGGGGAGAGAAAGAGAGGAGAGAGGAGAGGAAAGAAGGGGGAGAGTAAGGAAGGGAGAGAAAGGGAGGAAAGATAGGAGAGGGGAGAGGAAAAAAGGGGGATAGTAAGGAGAGAGGAGAGAAAGGGAGGAAAGGAAAGAGAGGAAAGGGGTGAGGAGAAAAGGGACGAGGGTAAGGAAAGGGAGGGTAGGGAAAGGGAGGAGAGAGGAGAGAAAGGGAGGAAAGAGAGGAAAGGGGAGAGGAAAGAAGGGGGAGAGTAAGGAGAGGAGAGAGGAGAGAAAGGGAGGAGATGAAAGATAGGAGAGGGGAGAGGAAAAAAAGGGGCGAGGATAAGGAAAGGCAAGGTAGGGAAAGGGAGGAGAGCGGAGAGGAGGAAAGAGGAAAGGGAGAGGAAAAGGGGAGAGTAAGGAGAGGAGAGAGGAGAGAAAGGGAGGAGATGAAAGATAGGAGAGGGGAGAGGAAAAAAAGGGGCGAGGATAAGGAAAGGCAAGGTAGGGAAAGGGAGGAGAGAGGAGAGAAAGGGAGGAAAGATAGGAAAGGGGAGAGGAAAGAAGGAGCGAGGGGAGGGAAGGGGGAGATAATGGCAGCTTATGGGAGGCCTCACAAGGGAAGGCGGTAAAACACGAGTTGGCAACGATTACAGATCTAAATTACGATTCATCTTGCCATTAATCACTCACGGAGGAGGGGAAGAGAAGGAGGAGGAGGAGGAGGAGGACTAATTACTCGAGGAAGATTTATAATTACCGGACACGTACGTCACACGAAGGAAGGAATGAAGGAAGAGAGGAAGGAAGGAAGGAAGGAAGAAAGGAAGGAAGGAAGGAAGAAAGGAAGGAAGGAAGGGAGGAATGAAGGAAAGAAGGAAGAGAGAAAGGAAGGAAGGAAGGGAGGAAGGAAAGAAGGAAGGAAGGAAGAGAGGAAAGAAGGAGGGAAGGAAGAAAGGAAGGAAGTAAGGGAGGGAGAAAGGACAAGAGAAAGGAAGAAAGGAAGGGAGGAAGGAAGAATAGAAGGAAGGAAGGAAGAGAAAAGGGAAAGAAGGAAAGAAGGAAGGAAGGAAGAATGGGAGAGGAAGAAGAGGCAAAAAAAGTAAAGAATCATGAGCCAGTGAAGAAATAATAATAATAATAATAATAATAATAATAATAATAATAATAATAATAATAATAATAATAATAATAATAAATTTTTCACCTGTATCTTTTTCCTCGTTTATCTTCACTCGTAACTCATTATGCCTTTCCTCCTCCTCCTCATTTTCCAATTCTTACAAGAGCTAACCCATCCCAACACACACACACACACACCCACACACACACACACACACACACACACACACACACTCTCCCCTTCGTGCACTCATCTCAGGTGTGGTCAAAGGTGCGAATGACAGACAGGTGTGGGATTGGAATTACCAGGTGTGTGTGTGTGTGTGTGTGTGTGTGTGTGTGTGTGTGTGTGTGTAATTACCGGTATCAAAGGGCGTGTGGTAATCTGTGTGGAGCTGGTTTCGAGATAAGGGATGAGAGAGGTAAAGAGAGAGAAGATTAAAAAAAAAAAAGGAGGAAAATCACTAGGAGGTATGGAGGTGGAGGGAGCAAGATCGGGAGGAGGAGGAGGAGGAGGAGGAAGAAGAGTGGGGAGGTAAGAGGAGGAAAGAGGAGTGTTTTGCGGAGGTGGGAGAGTAAAGTACAAGTTCATTTTTTTTACAGCAGAGGAAACAGCTCAAGGGCAAAAAAAAAGAAACAGTAATGAAAAAAAAGCCCGCTACTCGCTGCTCCTATGAAAGATTTCAGAGGAGTGGCCGAAAGATAGGTCAATTTCGGGAGGAGAGGTGTCCTGATACCCTCCTATTGAAAGAGTTCAAGTCGTAGGCAGGAGAAAATAAACACACACTAAAAAAAAAGAAAAGATGAATACAAACAACAAAAAACGAAAATAAATGAACAGAAAAAAATACTGACAAATCAAACTTAATCTCTCTCATCCTCTCCTCCCTAAAATCATCCCCTCCTTCTCCTTCTCCTCCTCCTCTTCCTCTTCCTCTTCCTCTTCCTCTTCCTCCTCCTCCTCCTTCTCCGTTAGGCTCAGCAGCTCATGAAAAACAAACGGGCCGGATCCGTCGAAAAGTCAGCTCGTATTTCCTACAAGTTGAGCGGCCAATCCTGAGTTAGAGTCCATGATGACCCCGTGTGTGTGTGTGTGTGTGTGTGTGTGTGTGTGTGTGTGTGTGTGTGTGTGTGTTTGTACATTAATCACGTAAATTGCTTATGTTGTGCAGGTGTGTTGGACAAGGTAGAAGAGGAGGAGGAGGAGGAGGAGAAAGAGGTTATGGGAGAATGGATGAATGCGAAAAGGGTGAAAAAAAAGGAGAAAGAAAGAGGAGGAAGAGGAGAAAAAGGGAGAAGTAGAAAGAGGAGATGGAAGAAGGAATAGAAGGGAGAAGGAGAGTTGGAAAGACGTGAAAAGGAGTAAAATGACAATAATCCGAATGTTTTTATTTTTATTTTTTCTCCACAGATCTTGGACGAGGAACATCTGAGAAGGAGGTGAAAGAAGAGGAAGAGGAAGAACGCTACTCCATTACTCTATTTCATCACCACCACCACCACCACTAACACCACCACCACTAACACCACCACCACCACTACCACCACCACCACCACTGCTACCACTAATATCACCACCAACACCACCAGAACCATCACCACCATTGCTTTCATTACCACCACCACCATCACCACCACCACCACCACCACTTCCACCACTGCTACCACTAATATCACCACCAACACCACCAGAACCATCACCACCATCACCACCACCACTGCCGATGCCTCCAACTCAACAACAACAATAACAACAACAACAACAACAACAACAACAACAACAAAACCACGAACAGCGACAAACAACGACGAAGGGAAAAAAAAGATGAAAAAAAAAAAAAAAAAAAATCCTTGGTGATGATCGAAAAAAAAATCTCATTGCAAACATCACCTTTTTTTTTTGTTTCTATCATCATCATCGTCATCATCATCATCATCCTTATTATTCTCTTCGCTGATGTTTCTTTCCTTTTTTATTTTCTTTTGCTTTAACCCACACACGAACGCACTACGCCACTGCCATTCTTTTTCCTTTTCTCTCTTTTTTTTTTTGCATTTTCTTTCTAGCAAATTTAAAGAAACGATATCATATGCTACAGCTACCACCAACACAGCTACTACTACTACTACTACTACTACTACTACTACTACTACTACTACTTCTACTACCAAACGCTTTTAACCCTACCAATTCTGCACTACTACCACCACTTCTACTACTACTACTACAATTTCTACTACTACTACTGCTACTACTACTTCTACTACTACCACTACTACTACTACTACTACTACCACTACCACTACTACTACTACTACTACTACTACTACCACTACTACTACCACTACTACCTCTACCACTACTAAGGCCGCGGTCGTCCCAGCATCAACAATTCATGGCCGCCTTCCCCTCTAACCCTATTACTTGTTACAATCACCTCAATCACCTCACGCTATTTTTCACCATTACCGTCACCTCATAATTTTCACCTCCCACCGTCAGCACCTTATGTTCTCTCTCTCTCTCTCTCTCTCTCTGTCTCTGTCTCTGTCTCTCTCTCTCTCTCTCTCTCTCTCTCTCTCTCTCTCTCTCTCTCTCTCTCTCTCTCTCTCTCTCTCTCTCTCTCTCTCTCTCTCTCTCTCTCTCTCTCTCTCTCTCTCTCTCTCTGTCTCTCTCTCTCTCTCTCTCTCTCTCTCTCTCTCTCTCTCTCTCTCTCTCTCTCTCTCTCTCTCTCTCTCTCTCTCTCTCTCTCTCTCTCTCTCTCTCTCTCCGCTTTAATCACCCGCCACCGCCGTCACGTCCTCAGCCTCACCTCCTCCTCCTCTCTCTTCTCCTCCTCCTCTCTCTCTCTTTTCCTCTCTCCTCAACTCCTCCTCGAGTGCAACAAAAGAAAACGACCTACCAGACTTATCAAGATGGGAGACTAATGTAAACGAAAAAGAAAATCGTGTTTGTACTGCAGGAACAAAATCAAGAACGAAACAACCTGGAAAGGAGTTAAAGTCAATTAGGACACGTGACGGGTTGGATTTGAAGGCGGTTTAAGTGATCAAATTCTTTCCACGCACAAAGCTAATAATCAAACTTGCTATCGAACCCTCCGCTCCCCCCACCCCCGCTTTAAGAAAACATAATGAACGTAAGAAATTGGAAGAAGAGTTATGACGGTGAGAGCATTTGATGGAGTGAGTGGACCAGTTTGCCTTCTCTCCACACACAGCTAGAAATCAGACTCACTGTGCAGAAACAAAACAAAAAAGCGATCAACGTTACCAACTGTGAAAAAATAAAGCTAGAGCGAACATTTGACGTAGTAAGTGGAACCGATTTAGTGAGCAGGTTCTCTCGACATGGTTAAAAAAAAAGACTTGCTGTGTAGAAAAAAGAAAAAAAATCAATCTTCGTAAAGAATTGGAGAAAAGTAAAGCTAGAAGGAACATTTGACGTAGTAAGTGGAACCGATTTGGTGAGCAGGTTCTCTCGACATGGTTAAAAAAAAGACTTGCTGTGTAGAAAAAAGAAAAAAATCAATCTTCGTAACCAATTGGGAAAAAAATGAAGCTAGTGAGAACATTTGACGTAGGAAGTGAAACCGTTTTAGTGAGCAGTTTCTCTTGACAGTTAAAAAAAAAGACTTGCTGTGTAGAAAAAAAGAAAAAAACAATCTGCGTAACGAATTGGAGACAAGTAAAGCAAGAGAGAACATGTGACGGGGTGAATCGAACAATTTGAGTGGAGTTTATCTTGACAGTTAAGAAAAAAAAAAAAAGACTTGCTGTGTAAAAAAAAAAAAAAATCAATCTACGTAAGGAATTGGAGAAAAGTAAAGCTGGTGAGATCATTTGGCGGGGTGAATGGAACAGTTTGAGTGGAGTTTATCTTGACAGTTAAGAAAAAAAAAAGACTTGCTGTGTAAAAAAAAAGAAAAAAAATCAATCTACGTAACGAATTGGAGAAAAGTAAAGCTAGAGAGAACATTTGACGGGGTGAATGGAACAGTTTGAGTGGAGTTTCTTTTGACATAGATAAAAAAAAAAAGACGCTGTGTAGAAAAAAGAAAAAAAACAGTCTGCGTAACGAATTGGAGACAAGTAAAGCAAGAGAGAACATGTGACGGGGTGAATGGAGCAATTTGAGTGGAGTTTCTTTTGACATAGATAAAAAAAAAAGACGCTGTGTAGAAAAAAAAATAAAAAATCAATCTACGTAACGAATTGGAGAAAAGTAAAGCTAGAGAGAACATTTGGCATAGTAAGTGGAAGCGTTTTAGTGAGCAGTTTCTCTCGACATGGTTAAAAGAAAAGACTTGCCGTGTTGAAAAAAGAAAAAAAATCAATCTACGTAACGAATTGGAGAAAAGTAAAGCTAGAGAGAACATTTGACATTGTAAGTGGAAGCGTTTTAGTGAGCAGCTTCTCTCGACATGGTTAAAAGAAAAGCCTTACTGTGTTGAAAAAAGAAAAAAAATCAATCTACGTAACGAATTGGAGAAAAGTAAAGCAAGTGAAAATATTTGACGGAGTGAATGGAAGCGTTTTAGTGAGCAGCTTCTCTCGACATGGTTAAAAGAAAAGCCTTACTGTGTTGAAAAAAAAATAAAAAATCAATCTACGTAACGAATTGGAGAAAAGTAAAGCAAGTGAAAACATTTGACGGAGTGAATGGAACCGTTTGAGTGATGAGTTTCTCTCGACATGGTTAAAAAAAAAAAGACTTGCTGTGTAGAAAAGAAAAAAAAATCATTCTACGCAACGAACTGGAGACAAGTGAAGCTGGTGAAAACATTTGACGGACTGAATGCAACAGTTTGAGTGGAGTTTCTCTCGACATAGTTAAAAAAAAAAAAGACGGTGTGTAGAAAAAAAAATCAATCTATGTAAAGAATTGGAGAAAAGTAAAGCAAGTGAAAATATTTGACGGAGTGAATAGAACCGTTTGAGTGATGTGTTTCTCTTGACAAGGGGGATAAAAAAAAAAAAAGTCAGTCTTGTTGTGCAGAAAAAGACAAAACAAAACAATGGACATGCCAACAGAGCAAAATAATGAAAGGAGGGAAAATGTTTCTTTCTCTCTCTCTCGACACGAAGCTAAAGGTCAGGTCAGACTTGCAATACAGACTCCCTCAAAAAAAAAAGTCTAATAAACGTAACGAATTTGGAACACAGTGAAGCCAGTGAAAACGTTGGGAAGAGTGGAGTTGTTCTATGTTCTAAAGTGGAGCGGTTGCAGCGATCAGCCTCTCTCGACACGATGCTAAAGGTCAGGTCAGACTTGCAATACAGACTCCCTCAAAATAAAAGTCTAATGAACGTAAAAAATTGGGAACACAGTGAAGCCAGTGAAAACATTGGGAAGAGTGGAGTTGTTCTATGTTCTAAAGTGGAGCGGTTGCAGCGATCAGCCTCTCTCGACACGATGCTAAAGGTCAGGTCAGACTTGCAATACAGACTCCCTAAAAAAAAAAAGTCTAATAAACGTAACAAATTTGGAACACAGTGAAGCCAGTGAAAACATTGGGTAGAGTGGAGTTGTTCTAATGATCAGCCTCTCCAAACACTAAACTATAAAAAAAAACAGACTTGCTATACAGATCCCAAAATAAACTCAAATCTACCTAACCAATTGGGAAAAACAGTGAAGCTAATGAAAGTATCTGGCGGGGTGAGTGGAAAGTTTTTAGTGATCAGTTTCTCTCGACACAGACTTGCTATACAGACCCCCCCCCTAAAAAAAGTCTTACGAAAGTACCTTATTCGGAAAACAGTGAAGCTAATGAAAGTATTTGGTGGGGTGAGTGGAAAGTTTTTAGTGATCAGTTTCTCTCGACACAAAAACTTGCTATACAGACTCCCAAAAAAGTCTAACGAACGTAACTTATTCGGAAAACAGTGTAGCTAGTGGAAGTATTTGGTGGAGCGAGTGAAGAGGTTTTAGTGAGCGGCTTCTCTCAACACAAAACGAAAAATCAGACTTTTTTTTTTTTACAACAAAGGAGACAGCTCAAGGGCACAAAAAAAGGAAACAATAATAAAGAAAAAAAGGCCGCTACTCGCTGCTCCTAAAAAAAAAAAAAAAAGACTCAACAGAGGTGGCCAAAAGAGAGGTCAATTTCGGGAGGAGAGGTGCAGAAAGAACAAACAAACAAAAAACAATTAACGTAACCAACCGGAAAAAAGTGGAACCAGGGAGAACATTGGCGGAGTGAGTGGAGCGGTTTCAGTGACCAACCTCCTCATGACACGCATCACAGAACCTACTCAACCTTTATCAACAAGACAGACGAATCGCAGAGTGTATCATTCAGCAACAACACATTCAGCAACAATTCTAAACTAACTGGGGCGGATTTAGTGATCAAATTCCTCGTAACACACATAAAATAAGTTTCCATTACCAACCTGACGAGCCGGAAAGTGTTTAATTCACCGACAATGCAGAACTGACAGGATGAGTTTAGTGACCCGTATCCTCGGCGGCAGACCAGATAGACCGATGGATGGACCAATAGATAAGACAAATAGGATCGAACTCACGACGTCCCCTGAGCTCGCTGTTGCCAGGGGAGCGCACGGCGAGATCACCAACGCTCGAGACAGTGCAGGAAAAGCGGTCAATGATGCTCTGAAGGCGGGTGTGAAATGGTCTTGGAAATGAAACCCAACAGCCCCGACTCGTCCATCACGCCGGAAAGGAGGAGGATCGAGTGGCCGTGAGTGTCCGAGTGATTGATTGACGAAGGATTCAGGTGTTAAGTGTCATCAATGGAGGACAAAGTTTCGTTCCGGAGAAGAAGAAAACAAGAGATGGAGTTTCGTTCAGGAGAAGTAAAGAAAACGACATTGAGTTTTGTTCTGGAGAGGTAGAAAACGGGATAAAGAAAACGATAATGGGGGACTCCCACACGAATAACTGTTGATGGGTGGGCAGCAAAGTTTCGTTCCGGAGAAGAGGAAAACAAAAGATGGAGTTTCGTTCAGGGGAAGGGAAGAAAACGACATTGAGGAGTTTCGTTCTGGAGAGGTAGAAAACGGGATAAAGAAAACGATAACGGGGGACTCACACACGAACAACTCTTGATGGGTGGAAGATTTGCCCGCCTCCACCGCCCAGCCATTTCCGCCCCGCCCCGCCTCAACCCCCATCCCCGCCCCGCCCCAACCCCCATCCCCGCCCCGTCCCAGCTGACACCTACACCTTTGAAAACACACGAACACTCGATTGACTAATTGTACTAATCTAAGTGAACAACATCCGACGCCACACGGCAGGGAGTTGCGGTTGTGTTGTGAACTGTCCAAAAATAAATACGTTAGGAAATCCTTGTGGGTAAAACAAAAACTGAAGTTGGGAACGCCAGGGTGTGTTTGGGCTATCCAGGAATAAAGAGAATGACGGTAGAACATGTTTGTGAGGAAAAAGAAAAGAAAGATGAAGGTCGGAGCAGTGTCTAATGTTTTTTTTGTTTGTTTTTTTTTCCCTTGAGCAAACCGAGCTTAAAAACAAAATAGACAAGGCGGCTTTAGTAGAGCGAATCACTTGACACACGAACCTAAAAAAAAAACAGCCAAGACAAGGTGACGTTAAAATGTCGGATTAAGTGGCATTTCGAGGCATAGAGATTATTTTTTTTAACGCGCAGCAAGGATCCTCGCTTCCCTAGTCTGTCTGGGAGGAAGCAGGATTCGTATGGGCCCTGAGAGGAAGGAACAGGCCAGCGGGCAACCTCGGGGGCATGACTAGAGGATGACAAGACCCATAACGTTACTTCCACCCGTCCCCTTCATCCCAGCCTCACCCCATCACCCGTTCCCTTCATCCCAACCTCACCCCATCACCCGTTCCCTTCATCCCAGCCTCACCCCACCCGTCCCCTTCATCCAAGTCTCACCCCATCACTTTGTACAGTAAGGGAAGCTCAAGGGCAAAAAAAAAAAAAAAAAAAAAAAAGCAACAAAGAAAACCGGTTGGACGCTGCTCCGGCTAAAGACGAAAAGAACGTGAGGGTGGAGAGGGGTCTTGAACGTTGCATACTCTCACTTTCCCGGCGCAACGTTCTCTCACGCTCCCAGTGCAACGTTCCTCTCACTCTCCCAGGGCAACGTTCCTCTCACTCTCCCTGGGCAACGTTCCTCTCACTCTCCCAGGGCAACGTTCCTCTCACTCTCCCAGGGCAACAACGTTCCTCTCACTCTCCCTGGGCAACGTTCCTCTCACTCTCCCAGGGCAACGTTCCTCTCACTCTCCCAGGGCAACGTTCCTCTCACTCTCCCTGGGCAACGTTCCTCTCACTCTCCCAGGGCAACGTTCGAGACCCCGACGTTCAAACTGTCCTGCAGCAACTGATCTGAACGTCTGTGTCTGTCTGTATGTCTGTCTGTCTGTATCTGGCTCTTGACTTCCTCGGCCGGTGTCTTGAAGGTCGACTAATGTGAATTAATATTTTTGTAACTCTCTTCCGACATAGACGTTCTTTCATATTTTGTATGTGAAGTATAAAAAAAAAAGCGATTGAAGTAGTGTATTGAAACGAATAAATGTTTATCTTGTATCGACTTTTATTTAACAGACACACACAGACATATATATACCCATTATTAACCACCTTGTAAAGTTTCAAGGACCAGGTAAGTTTTCAGACACAGAGCTTAAGTTAATCTCTACGATGTACTCCACCCCCTCTTCTTCCCCCTCCTCCTCCTCTTCCTCTTCTTCTATTTCTTTTTCTTTTATTTCTTTTTTTGCTCCTCTTTTTATTTCGTCCTTTTCCATTTCCTTTCCTTCCTCCACTTATTTTCTTTCTCCTGTTTTTTAATTTTTATTTCATACTCTTTTTTTTCTTCCTTCCATCTTCTTCCTCCTCCTCCTCCTCCCCTTTCTTTTTCTTCCTGTTTTTTTCTTTCTTACTCTTTTTATATTTCATACTCTTTTTTTTCCTTCCTCCTCCTCCTCTCCCTTCTCATTTTACTTTTCAGTTTTTTTTTTTACTACTTTATTTTTTTTTATTTCTTCCTTCTTCCTCTTCCTCCCCATTATCTCCGCCATCACTTCAAGTCGTTGCGGAACATCATGAAGCTGGAGAAGGAGTTGTAGGCGTTGACGTAAGGGTTCTCGTAGATGGCTCCCTCCTCCAGCTGCAGCTTTATCACGTCGCCTTTTAGCAGGAAGTAGAAGAGGGAGGTGGAGCTGTGCATATACCTGCCCCGTCTGCTATACGCCCACACCAGCGGATAGTTGTTAAGCATCAAGGCGACGCTGGAAATAGACAACGGGGAGGTGAGAACGACTGAAAAGCTCATAATTCACGGTTATTAAGTTTCGAACACAGGAATAAAAGCTCTAATTTGTATCGTATTAACCTGGTAGCATCGACACCGCCACCACCACCGCCACCACCATCACCACCATCACCATCACCATCACCACCACCACACTTCCGGCGGCGGTACGGTACATACAGTCTCGCTCCGGCGATCTTAATGATGATGCCACTAAAAACCTCACAAACAGTTCCAGGCCCAGCTAATGATACTCTGAATGACTAAATAAAACAATTCTCCGCTTAGCAAACCCTGAAAATCAACTTCTGTACCATTCTAAAAACCTAACGCACAGCTCCAGGCAAATGATACTCTGAATAACCAAATAAAACAATTCTACCTTTAGCAAACCCTGAAAATCAACTTCTGTACCATTCTAAAAACCTAACGCACAGCTCCAGGCAAATGATACTCTGAATAACCAAGTAAAAGAATTCTACCTTTAGCAAAACCTGAAAATTAACTTCTATGCCATTAAGAAACTAACAATACTCCGCTTAGCAAAACCTGAAAATCAACTTCTGTACCATTCTAAAAACCTAACGCACAGCTCCAGGCAAATGATACTCTGAATAACCAAATAAAACAATTCTACCTTTAGCAAAACCTGAAAATTAACTTCTATGCCATTAAGAAACTAACAATACTCCGCTTAGCAAAACCTGAAAATCAACCTCTATGCCATTAAGAAACTAACAATACTCCGCTTAGCAAAACCTGAAAATCAACCTCTATGCCATTAAGAAACTAACAATTCTCCGCTTAGCAAAACCTGAAAATCAACTTCTGTACCACTCTAAAAGCCTAACACACAGCTCCAGGCAAATGATACTCTGAATAACCAAATATAACAATTTTACGCTAAGCAAACCCTAAAAATCAACTATGCCACTAAAATCCAAACACGCAGCTCCAGGCCAAACAAAAAATAACCACCTCCCCGGTACTCACGTGAAGTTGGAGTTCCTGGCGGAGGTACCGTGGAAGGCGAAGAAGTAGCCGCCTTCATGGGGAGCCACAAAACTCCCATTGTCCCTCCACGGCTTGCCGGTGTTCACGTGGACATTCTACGCCGCGGCGGGGAAGCGAGGATCAGGGCCAGTACACGAGGGATGAGACAACCGCGGACAAAAATACAGATTCAGCTTCCTTTTAAAACTCGCCTTCCCGTTCCGCGCAAAATTAATGAGAAGTGTAAGGGGAGGGCGGGATAGAACAGGATAGGGGACGAAATGGTGTAGCAGGAAGGGAAGGACGGAGGGACAGAATGGAATAGGGGAGGAAGAGAACGGGGTAGGAGACGAAATGGTGTAGCAGGGAGGGAAGGAGAGAGGGACAGAGTAGGGGACGAGATGGTGTAGCAGGGATGGAAGGAGGGAGGGACAGAATGGAATAGGGGAGGAAATGATGTACGAGGGAGGAATAGGACGGGATAGGGGACGAATTGGTGGAGGAGAAATGGGGTGGGGGGGGGAGGAAGGATGGATAGAACGGAGTAGGGGACGAGCTGGTGTAGAAGGGAGGGAGAAAGAATGGAGTAGGGACCTGGAACTGGTGTAGAAGGGAGGGATAGAACGGGGTAAGGGAGGAACTGGTGTAGGAGGGAGGGAGAGAGAATGAAGTAGAGGATGAGCTGGTCTAGGAGGGAGGGAGAGATAGTCCGGAATAGGGAAGTGGTGTAGAAGGGAGGGACGGGGTAGGGGAGGATGTGGTGTAGGAGGCAGGGAGAGAGAATGGAGTAGGAGGAAGGGAGGGATAGAATAGAGTGAGGGAGGAACTGCTGTGGGAGGAGACTCGACGCGTGAAAATATGCTTCAGTCAAGACACTTAAATCGGTGAATCTATATTTCTGCCAGCATTTTGTCTTCACCTCCTTAATCGTTCAGGTGATGTGTCCTAAAGCATAATGGAGGCGTCGATTATCAAGGCTCCGTATAAAGATAGCTACAGGTTGGGTTTGGTAATAACTTATGGTCGTAGTACAAAAGGCCATCCATCGCTCACCTGAAAGTGCAGTCTACTAGGCGCCTTCAACCCCGAAGCTTGAGCTCGCACACCGCAAAAGTTCGCCCGTCGACTGGAAATGAAAGACCGAGATCGTTACCGGGTCTACCTCAGATTCAGAAACTCATTAGACGACGGTAACCAAGCACAGGAAATAAAAATAAAAAAAAAACATACCCAAGAAAAATTATAGCCAATAAACCAATTCATCAGTAAGTTAAATAGTTACCGGGTCTTCCTCATATTCCAAAATTAGCACCACCGCAACCAAACCACAGTAAATACAAACCAAACCACGCTAGAAAAAAGCCAATAAACCGATTCAACCGAAAACAAAACGTAGCATTAGTTAGCCAAAGTGTTTAATGGGTAACCAAAAACTGAAAATCTTAAAACACCATAAGAAAAAAGTTAAACCGAATCCTCAAGCTACTTCAAGACGCCCTAAACCCCACGTTAGGACAAAAAAAAAAAGTAAATAAGTAAACGGCAACTACCCCAAGGCTTCCTGGGCACACCTAAAGAAAACAACGCAATGAATACTCACTACACGACTCGATAGCTGGGCCTCGTTCGGTAAAACAACAACTCTCGGGCCAAGGGGTTAGTTTCGTTGCCGGGGCCATCACCAGCGTCGCCGTCCTCGCCGTCGTAGTAATAGGTTTGCGTGCTGTTATCGGCGTCGTCACAGTATATCCCGTAACACTCCTCAGGCTCCACCTGCGGCCGCCCGGTACACGACGCCAACAATAAAACCACAACTCCGTACTTCCACATCTGTAATATAGAGCGCCAAGTAAACACCTCGACCGCCAGGCTGTAGTGGCCGTCAAATTTTAACTGCCTCGGTAAATTTGTCCTCCACCGACCTTGCCGTCCGCGTGGGTATCAGCACACCAAACACGTCCGGCCGCCGCGAACTCTAAAGAAGGACTGCCCAAAACACCCAGGCAGCTTCTATACGTGACCTTCCGTCCACGAGCGGAATAGTTCAGTCCAACAATTCAGAAACAATCCCGAAAGGTTAACTGCCTCGACTACCGTAGCATGCTTGGCGAGACGGGATTCGCTGAGGTGCTGGTACACGTTGCTTTCGAATGGAGGCTAATGTACTTTCGAATGGATAAAGAGCACACGACCGAGTAGTATTTTAACCATTGGTCCATCACATTCAGTTCGACGGTACCGTGAATTCTGTCCGATGAGCGCTAGTTAAAGGAGTTTAATGTAAAGAGCATATGATCAAATATTATTTTAATAAGTTATTATTAAACCACAGACAGTCAGGGCGGTATCAGCGTACGGTCACAAAGTTTGCAGTTAGTTTTGGTAGACCATGAAGCCCGTGAAGCTGGTGTAGGCCTCGTCGCCCGGGTGCTCGTAAATCTCCCCTTCCTGGATCTCCAAGTACACCTGGTCTCCGCGCCGCAGCTCCAGGAAAACAGAGTTGGAGCCGTGCTGGTAGTCGCCGCTGGTGCCGTAAGCAGTGACTTGGTAAACGCGATTCCTCATTAAACCCATGCTGCAAGAAATAATGTCAAGGGAATGGCTTTAACACAAGCGAAAACATGAAGTAACTATATAAAAACCATGAAGGAAACAATGTAAAACACTAAACGCAACATTTATGTAATGTAAAACACTAAACGCAACATTTATGTAAAACACTAAACGCAACATTTACTCACGTGAAGTCTTCCGATTTCTCGGCCACGGCATGGAAGGAGAAGTAGTAACCGCCGCTGAACGGAGTCTGGAAGACGGACCGACCCTGGCTCCAGCCACGTCCGACATTAGTCAATACGGTCTGCAGTAAGAACTGAACATTAGGATACTGCCCAGATTTAATTAAAATAGACCTACTAACCTGAGAAATACTTTAAAATAGAAGTTACCCGGAACTCCACTCTGCCGCGAGCCCTTGTAGTCACTGCTTTCCTCACGGAGAAGGCAACTCGTTCACTGGAAAGTTGAAGTATATTAGGAAAAAAGTTTAGTATATTAATTAGGAAACTCATCACACATCCATCTTTCGTTTCAATCGTATGTACAGATAAAATTTAAACCACAACACTTCAAACTTATACTAACATAGGAGGAATAGGCCCGGGAAAGGGAAGTGGTCTAGGGACGGGGATAGGGCCAAGTGGGGAACGTATGTCACCCTGCCTCGCCAGACCCTTTCCTGCCTTTGCTGCCAGACCCTCAGCGGTAGTGCCTCCCTCGGTGGTGGAAGGGTGTGTCATTGGCGTGGTGGTGGTGGTCGTGGTGGTGGTTGGGTCGTGCCAGGCGGTACTACAATCATGACCGTCACAAGTGTCCTGAGGTCGCCCGGAGCACATCGCCAGTAGGCAAAGACCCACCACGATTATCAGCCTCATCTGGGAAGAAAGGAAACTCCGCTACGCCAAACTATACAAAATTACCCCTAGTTATAATAATCAAAACCCAAATACTAGGGCAATAAAATAATCACTAACCCCAAAATATTAATCCGAAAGTTATAACAAACCCAAAATTAATCCCAAAGTTAAAATATTAATTCGAAAGTTATAACAAAGCCAAAACATTAACCCCAAAGTTATAATAATCAAACAACCCGAAATATTAGTCCCAAAGTTATAGTAATCAAACAACCCAAAACATCAATCCCAAAGTTACAATAAAAACTTTAACCATACAAATCTTAAAACCCAACAAATTTATGCACCAACAAAACTCAAATATAATCACAACACCACTCACCTTTACAAATAATGTTAAATCCGTCTTCCCAACTCCAGGCCAGAGCAGTGACTAACCACAAGCTCCGCCCACCTCCTCTTCCTCGCCTCGTCTTGCAGCCGCGCGTACGAGGAGGGGGCGCGCCGCAAATGACCAATTGAAACCGAGACGATACCAGCGCCATCTATTCTCTCATTTCCTAACGACGGCAACACTTAAACGAACAGCTGAAACCTCCGAAGTGTGTGTGTGTGTGTGTGTGTGTGTGTGTGTGTGTGTGTCGGAGAGTAGAAGTGCGTAAGACAATAAGGAAAAGACATGAGTAAAAGACGCAAGTACAAGACATCCATTCGAAATCAATCTCACCTTTGGCCGCACTTTTTCTGTTTCTTACGTGGGAGCAGTGCCGAGCTGGATTATTTTTTTCTTCTTTTTGTCTTCTTCCTTGGGCTGCTTCCTCTGTTGTAAAAGGATAAGTATAAGACGATCAATATAAGGATGAGAATGTGCACCCGTCATTGTTTAGGATTTGTAATGAGTCAAACAGGCGATGGACGGTACGGGCTCACACCAGGGGCGGTATTCTCAGACGCCTCCACCTCGCACATCAACTATTTTCAAAGGTCAAAATGGAGATTAATCGGGCTTTCATGAGGATTTTTTTCACATTCATGATACAGAAGAAGAGTTAAACAACCACCAGGGCCATTAAACCACCCCTGAAAATGCCCGAAACGCCTGCGAAAGCCTTGTAAAATATGTGAATTGGGCGGCGAAAGGTTTGACAATACGGGTCCAGGACTGTTTTCCAAGCCCACAAGGAAGTGTAACCGGGTTTGCCTGTGTGATTTGCCCCTTCCAGGTTGCATAAGTCGTGCTAAACCATCACTATGATCACAAAAACAGTCTCTGAACATTCCAGCAACTTCTACGAGAGTCTTTTCAACCAGGCGAACTGAGGCGCCACTATGACTGTTATCCGAAACCACAGGGAAGATTAACCGGGTGTGCTTGAATGATTTGTCCCTTTCAAGTGTAAAACCGTCACTACGATCACAAAAACAGTCTGAACATCCCAGCAACTTCTACACTTTTCAAACAGATGGACAGAGGCGCCACAACGACTGTTATCCAAAACCACAGGGAAGATTACCCGGGTGTGCTTGAATGATTTGTCCCTTTCAAGTGTAAAACCATCACTGTGATCACAAAAACAGTCTTTAAACATCCCAGCAACTTCTACACTTTTCAAACAGATGGACAGAGGCGCCACAACGACTGTTATCCAAAACCACAGGGAAGATTAACCGGGTGTGCCTGGATGATTTGTCCCTTTCAAGTGTAACACCATCACTGTGATCACAAAAACAGTCTGAACATCCCAGCAACTTCGAGAGGCTTTTCAACCGGGCGAACTGAGGCGCCGATACGTTTCAGAGCCCAGGCTTTCGTCATTACTCTGCTCCTGTGCCCTCGACGCCCCGCCAGGCATAACGAGGCGGGTCACTGGCGGCTTGGCTCACTCATCATTATCACTGGTAACTCATGACCTAACACCCACCCCTCCCTCTGAACCTTTATGTATTCGGGGACGAAGCTTTGTGTATGTGTAACCAATTAGTATTTCTCAATGTTATCACCACTTCACAGGTTTATTTATTCTCTTTAAGACACACACCTAGAGCTCCCATATTAAGAACACAACCAGCATAGTTCCTCTTCC
Source organism: Eriocheir sinensis (assembly GCF_024679095.1). NCBI lineage: Eukaryota > Metazoa > Arthropoda > Malacostraca > Decapoda > Varunidae > Eriocheir > Eriocheir sinensis. The sequence goes on from NC_066544.1 coordinate 12,585,635, forward strand.
TCGCCCGCCCACTGAATATTTTTGATAGTCTTTTATGGCACGAGTATTAAGCATTAGCAATTCCCTTTAGGTGATTACTTTTTGGAATAACGGAGAAGCTTTACTGGTGTATTAATTTTTCTGGTATATGACTCGTATGTAACTGGTGGACTGGTCTTTCACAGCAACGAGTTAATAACGTTACTACTACTACTATTACTACTGCTACTACTGCCACTGTTATTATTTCTGCAACTACTTCTGCTGCCCGTGTTACGTCTGCTGCTGCTACTGTTGTTGTTGATGATGATTCTGCCGCTACTAAAGTTGGAAAGTTTCGTTTAGTCGGCGCAACATCTGTGGTCATATGCCGGAGAGAGACAGGAGGGGAAGGAATTAACAAGAAAAGAGAAAAGATCCCAGGAGACGGGACACAACCCCCGATTAATACCAAAATGGTAATGTAATATAACCATTTCTCAGGAACCAATTACAGCGACGCCCACCACCTTCCTCTTCTCCGGAAAACTCATTCCAGTAGACTTAATCCTTAACTCGAGGAATAGAATACTCTCTCTCTCTCTCTCTCTCTCTCTCTCTCTCTCTCTCTCTCTCTCTCTCTCTCTCTCTCTCTCTCTCTCTCTCAACAAAATAACTCGTCCCCTAATCTGCCCACTTTCCAAATTGACAACTCTGCGGTGATTGCTCCTCATCCCCCCCCCCACTCCCCCACCCGGGTAATAAACACACCACCCGCATTTGACTCCGAAGCTCCGGACCCACTGCTTCGAAGCTTCACGCGCGCACAGCCCCGAGCGTTACCCCGAGAATCATTGCCTCCAGAACGGTTTTAATATGAAGGAGTATGACACTTGTTTTCTAGTTTTGCTTTTTTAATTACTCAGCGTCCTAAATAATTAATATCCTTGCCGTACCACCCATATGTGCTTTATTCTCTTAATTGATATGTGGGCTTGAGTTTGACGCCTTAAAATCACCGAAGAAACAGATATACGCAAACAACGCACGGCACTTGTTTCTTGATTAAAACAATTCCCCATTTTTCTGTAAAGGGTTGTAAATCAGTTTCGTAATCTAAATGCAGCGTAACCAGACTGAAAACAGAACAACTTCCATACGTTCATTGTAGCGGCCACACACGACACTACGCAACACAACCAGAAGTATAAACCAGCGACTCCTAAACTTCTTGTGGTATAGCATCATTCCGTTCAGGGTAAACTACACCCAGCGTAACCAGAATGAAAACATCTGTGCTTCCATATTTTTATTGTTAAGGGGTCACACAACCACCATCAGACAACTATAACAGTGAAACAGCGACTCCCAGACTTTGTAGATATTTTTTGGTAATCTAAATGAGGGTACCCGAAATAAAATAAAAAATACTTTCACTTATAATGTTTCATACTTTTACCGTTTAGCGGCCACACACACACACACACACAATCACCAAACAACTATAAGTGAACCAGCGACTCTCAGACTTCGTAGACTTTTTGTTCATGGTAATCTAAGTAAGGGTAACCGAAATAAAAATAAAAAAATTACTTTTATACTTTTACTGTTTAGCTGCCCCACACACAATCAAACAACCATAAAAGTGGACCAGCGATCCCCTAGACTTCGTTCCGCCGTCTGAGGCTGAAGATGAAGCCCGTGAAAGTGGTGTAGGCGTCGGCTCCCTCCTGGATGGCGCCGCCCTTCCGCAGGTGCAGCGAGATCAGGTCGTTGCGGTCCAGCTCCAGGAACACCGAGTTCGAACCCCGCTCCATCGTGCCGTTGCTCACCAGCGACCCCACCACGTACTGCCGGTTCAGCCGCAGCTCCAGACTGAACGACGGAATGATAAGACCACTATGAAAAACGTTACCCCCCCCCCCCAAAAAAAAACGCCACTAGAGCTTAATACATCTATGAAACTAGTCATCTATAAACAAAGTCAAATTTCAAACACTAACGGAATTGCCAAGTCCTTAATCTGCTGTGAGAGGTCATCTAAAAAATATATATAACGCAATCGGCAAGTGCATATACAAATACTATGAAAGACGCCATCTAGAAAAGTATCTGAATTCTAATTGCCACCAGGGAAAAGCAATGACCTTAACAGACACAGGAAACCACACTGAAACTAAATATTGTAATGCTATAAATTATGTGTCTAAACAAGGTAAATATGACAAGGGTTCCATTTGTAAAGAGATTGAGATTATCTAAAATATATGTTTTAATCTCAAACTCGTCCCTAAATAATAACTTTCCCTAATAACCTTCCCTAATTGAATAGGTAAGAATAATCACCTCACTATAAACAAACTTAAAACAACTCGACTGAATACAATACGTAATCACACTAGAACGAGACAAAATACGTAAAGCAAAAACTATCGTACAAAAAACCTGACTAGTAATTATCTCACAAACCACAAGAGCAACACCGAACCAAACACCAAGGTACACTAACCACTACTCTCCACACTCACTTGAAGCCGTAGCCCTTCCTGGCGGTGGCGTGGAAGCTGAAGAAGTAGCCAGCGTCGGACGGGCAGAAGAACACGCCGCGTTTGAGGTAAGCGTCGCCCACGTTGAACAGCATCTCCTGCAGACACGGAGTTTTTGTGACGCGGCAAATCTCTCCAGCCGGCCTTCCTATGTCACGGTCACTCAATACGCATTTCCTATAATCTATTCTCTATAAAACTAGCGAATTTCAGACTTCCCTTTGTATTCTAAACATCCAGTACGACTCGCCTCTATAACGCATCTACTAACATTACAAAACATGCGACTTTCTGGTTTCTTATTTAGCCAAGTTTCATTAATAGGTGAGCATTCAACGACGAGCCAAAATAGGAACCTAATCCCATTAAAACGGTATTCTAACCCCACTGAGATTGTAACCTAATGTCCCCTAAAACTGAGGAGGAGGAAAACTTGTTGGGGAGGAGAAAGTTGGAAAGTTTCGTTTAGTCGGCGCAACATCTGTGGTCATATGCCGGAGAGACAGACGGGGAAGGAATTATAGGAGAGGGGAACAGATCCCAGGAGACGGGTCACAACCCCCGATTAATACCTGGTACCCATTCACTGCTGGGTGGACAGGGGCGTAGGGTATCGTAAAAGCCGCCCAAATTTTTCCACTCCGCCCGGGAATCGAACCCCGGCTCTCGGTTGTGAGCCGAGTGTGCTAACCACTGCACCACGAAGTCCCCTGGGAGGAGGAGCAGAGGTCAGTTTAGGTCAGTTCTGAGGAAGGCAAAGCTTTACCATTTGTTAAGTCGCTTGCAACTACATAAATAGCGACGAAGCCATGTCCCTTTCATACCAAGACTCACCGAGAAGGTCAGCCTCAAGTCATTGGTGATAGCCTTCGTGTACCTCGCCTTCTTGACCGTGAAGACGACTTGCCACAGAATACTTCGAACGTTCGGAAATGGAAGAAATATACAAGTCAGTAATATGGGGAGAAAAAATCGGTTAAATAGAGCGAGAAAAACGTTAGCAAAATGAGCGAGAAAAACGTTAGCAAAATGAGCGAGAAAAACGTTAGCAAAATGAGCGAGAAAAACGTTAGCAAAATGAGCGAGAAAAACGTTAGCAAAATGAGCGAGAAAAACGTTAGCAAAATGAGCGAGAAAAACGTTAGCAAAATGAGCGAGAAAAACGTTAGCAAAATGAGCGAGAAAAACGTTAGCAAAATGAGCGAGAAAAACGTTAGCAAAATGAGCGAGAAAAACGTTAGCAAAATGAGCGAGATAAACGTTAGCAAAATGAGCGAGATAAACGTTAGCAAAATGAGCGAGATAAACGTTAGCAAAACGAGCGAGAAAAACGTTAGCAAAATGAGCGAGAAAAACGTCAGCAAAATGAGCGAGAAAAACGTTAGCAAAATGAGCGAGAAAAACGTTAGCAAAATAAGGCGAGAAAAACGTCAGCAAAACGAGCGAGATAAACGTTAGCAAAATGAGCGAGAAAAACGTTAGCAAAATGAGCGAGAAAAACGTCAGCAAAATGAGCGAGAAAAACGTTAGCAAAATGAGCGAGAAAAACGTTAGCAAAATGAGCGAGAAAAACGTTAGCAAAATGAGCGAGAAAAACGTTAGCAAAATGAGCGAGAAAAACGTTAGCAAAATGAGCGAGATAAACGTTAGCAAAATGAGCGAGATAAACGTTAGCAAAATGAGCGAGAAAAACGTTAGCAAAATGAGCGAGAAAAACGTTAGCAAAATGAGCGAGAAAAACGTTAGCAAAATGAGCGAGAAAAACGTTAGCAAAATGAGCGAGAAAAACGTTAGCAAAATGAGCGAGAAAAACGTTAGCAAAATGAGCGAGAAAAACGTCAGCAAAATGAGCGAGAAAAACGTCAGCAAAATGAGCGAGAAAAACGTCAGCAAAATGAGCGAGAAAAACGTCAGCAAAATGAGCGAGAAAAACGTCAGCAAAATGAGCGAGAAAAACGTCAGCAAAACGAGTGGAAAAACGTTAGTAAGATAAATTCAAAGTACTTCCACCCAGGAATGGCTCTAAACTATGCTAGCGAGCCGTATAAACTCTTGCAATGCTCGGAATCCATTTACATTATTAGCAAACAAGAGAAATATCGAATGAAGTCAACTCATGCTACGGTTCACTTCGCAAACCTCACGACCTACCACCGTTGCCAGATTATCGTACTCAGAGCCTCGTATTTATTGGTTTCTGAGCCATAGCTATTGCCAAAAAAAACACCAATAATTAACCATTTTAACGATAACTATATATGAAGGCAGTTATTGGGATCGAGGAGGCAGTTTTGGGGTCTGAAATAAGCAAACATAGGAGGCTGAGTACGACAATCTGGCAACGTTGCTCGGCCCTACAAGGAATGGCTACTTACTTCGCGGGCAGGCCTGGGGGGCGCGGGTTCTTGGGGCGCCGCGCAGTTGGGCCGGCGAACCTTGGCGGGTATTTTTCGGCACCGACAGCGGGAGGAACCCTAGACTTCCTCCTCCCTTGTCTGGCCAGCGAGTTGTCAGGGCTCGGGGTGGTCTCATCGTCTGGGGGTAAGGTGGGGTAGGTCTCGTCGTCTGCCTCTTCGGTGGTCTCGTGGTGGTCAGGGTCGAAAGTGGTCTCGTGGTGGTCTGGGTCGAAAGTGGTCTCGTGGTGGTCTGGGTCGAAAGTGGTCTCGTGGTGGTCTGGGTCGAAAGTGGTCTCGTGGTGGTCAGGGTCGAAAGTGGTCTCGTGGTGGTCAGGGTCGAAAGTGGTCTCGTGGTGGTCAGGGTCGAAAGTGGTCTCGTGGTGGTCAGGGTCGAAAGTGGTCTCGTGGTGGTCAGGGTCGAAAGTGGTCTCGTGGTGGTCAGGGTCGAAAGTGGTCTCGTGGTGGTCAGGGTCGAAAGTGGTCTCGTGGTGGTCAGGGTCGAAAGTGGTCTCGTGGTGGTCAGGGTCGAAAGTGGTCTCGAGTTCTGGTTGTGGGTCTAGTGTTGTGTCGTGGTCTGTGTCAGTACCAGGCCCCGGGGTAGTGGTGGTGGTGGTGGCGGTGTGTTCTCCCTCCCCGTGGTGGTGGTCGTCTTCTCGGTGGTAGTGGTGACGAATGCGCGCGAGGGGCTGACAAGTCTCGTCGCCCTCATCACACGAGAGCATGCCATCGGTCGTATCCTGGCTCATGACCACCACCACTGCCATCACCACTACCACCACCCCACTCACCACCATCAGCCATCTCATCTAAACGGAGAACAAACGAAACACGGATCAAGCAAACGTAAATACACTGTCATTTGTAACAAGCATAGCACTTATTAGCACAATAGTTATGGACACAAACACCACAAACAATCACTATCTTAACGCTTACGAGTAAAAACTAAAATGAACCAAAAAAAATCTTCCGAACACAAGTAAACAAACCCTTTCATAAATTAGAATAAGTGAGCGTTACAGCGATGAATCACAGGAATACAACACGGACGAATACCACTAAAGTCTTCTCTACAAATAATATAAATCAGAACCCAAATGAACACAAACAACCCTTTCATAAATTAGAATAAGTGAGCGTAAGCAAGATATGACGTTACAGCGATGAATTACATGAATACAACTCAGAGGAATACAACTAAAGTCTTCACTCTACAAACTATGAACTGGATAAGAAAAACCATCACCACCTTACCTTGAAACCACTCCACTCTGCTACTCGCTCCTGGTTAGTCTCACGCCCTCAGCAGCCGCCACACCGAACTCCAAATTCCTTCGCCGACGACTTACTCAAGAATGAAGCCTCGTGTACCTTGCTCCCGACCCTTGTTCACGCTTACGGCTCCAGAGGGCGTCCGCGGCGTCAGAAATACCAAACCAGCACCATGGAGAGGGGGTAGGAAGGAGGAGGGAGAGGGAGAAGGTAGGAGGAGGGAAAAGGAAGGACGAGGAAGGGTTGTTTCGTCCCCTCTGAGTATCACTGGCGCCATCTGTTACACGCCAGCGGAAGCATTGGCAAAGCTTCGAATGGCATTTCCCGAGGACCCGAACGAAACTGCGGAGGGGAAGGGGTAGGGAATGGGAGGTGTACGTGTATGTGTGTGTGTGTGTGTGTGTGTGTGTGTGTGTGTGTGTGTGTGTGTGTGTGTGTGTGTGTTAAAGTAAGAATGCAAAGATATCAGTGTAGAAATGATGATGAGAAGAACAAAAAACAAGGAGGAGAACTAGAAGGCAATAATAAAATAAATAGATCATCAACAAACACACAACAAGAACCAGAAACCATCAATAATTGCAATCCCTAATACAGTTAATGGCTGCTGGGTGGCTGAGTGTCGTTTGGAGTAGACACGTAACTACCAGCACACCACTTCTATCCCCCCTGCCTCCACTGCCTTCACCACCACTACCATCACCACCTCACCACCTTCCCCCTTTCACCACCACCACCATCACCACCTTCCCCCTTTCACCACCACCACCATCACCACCACCACAGACACCATTTCTCACCATTAGTCCCCACAACACCATTATCCTTTGGTCTGTTTGCCTCTGTCTTTCCTCGAGTGTTTTTTTTTACTGGTTGTTTGTTAGTTTGTTGGTTTCCGTGTCTCTTTACTTGTGTTTCTGTCAGTCTAACGGTATTATGTTTGCGTGTATGTGTGTCAGTCTGTTTGTGTGTGTGTGTGTTAGCTAATGGATATCTGTTGTCTCCTGATGTGTACCTGATTCTTCATTATTTTGTCCATGTTTATCGTTAAGCCTTGTCTCATGTTTCCACAATATTGTATTTCACTATTTTTGTAGTTGTCTGACGCCCACTGAGCGTAATAAATAGATCATATCAAATCTCTCTCTCTCTCTCTCTCTCTCTCTCTCTCTCTCTCTCTCTCTCTCTCTCTCTCTCTCTCTCTCTCTCTCTCTCTCTCACTCTCTCTCTCTCTCTTCCTCTCTTCTCTCTTCCTCTTTTTCCCTTCCCTCTTTTTCTCTCTTTCCTTCCATCTCTCTCCCTCTCTCTCTCCCTCCCTCCCTCCTCTCCCTCCCTCTCCCTGCAGGACGCCCCAATAGATGCCTTCATAATCCACACATAATTGCCCCCAGGACTCCCTCAGTCAGACTCCCTCGCTCCCAAAGCCGAAGTAATCTATTCTGCCAAGGTTCCTCCCGCTAAGGTCCCTCCCACCCGCCCGCGCCCCAAGACCTCAAAGGAAAAGAGAACCCTTACTAGGCTTTCCCTGCACACCAATACTTCCTCTTGCTCCTCCTCTTCCTCTTCCTCCCTTCTCCTCCATCCCACAAACACGTACGTCCTCAATTCCTAAATCCCCCTCTCCTTCTCCTCCCCTCCCCTTTGACCTCTCTTTGTGTGTGCGGTCGTTTGTGTGTGCTTTGAAATAGTAAAAGTGTTCACTAAAAAGTATATCTCAAAAGGTATGTATTTGTGGTAAAGGACTAAATGCCAAAGGGGAAAGTATAGACGCAATAGAGCGACTCCGGGTCATATTTTGTTAACCTTTCGGCGTCTCAGCATAATACATTCAATAAATTTTTCGTAGAATTTGTGTTGTGTTAGAATTTCCATGGGTAGTTTTTTTTTGTGTTGTGTTAGAATTTCCTTGGGTAGTTTTTTTGTGTTGTGTTAGAATTTCCATGGGTAGTTTTTTTGTGTTGTGTTAGAATTTAAATGGGTAGTTTTTTTGGTGTTGTGTTAGAATTTCCATGGGTAGTTTTTTTGTATTGTGTTAGAATTTCCATGGATAGTTTTTTATGTTGTGTTAGAATTTCCATGGGTAGTTTGTATTGTGTTGTGTTAGAATTTCCATGGGTAGTTTTTTTGTGTTGTGTTAGAATTTCCATGGGTAGTTTTTTTGTGTTGTGTTAGGATTTCCATGGGTAGTTTTTTTGTTGTGTTAGAATTTCCATGGGTAGTTTTTTGTGTTGTGTTAGAATTTCCATGGCAGTTTTTTTGTGTTGTGTTAGAATTTCCATGGGTAGTTTTTTTGTGTTGTGTTAGAATTTCCATGGGTAGTTTTTTTGTGTTGTGTTAGGATTTCCATGGGTAGTTTTTTTGTGTTGTGTTAGAATTTCCATGGGTAGTTTTTTTGTGTTGTGTTAGAATTTCCATGGGTAGTTTTTTTGTGTTGTGTTAGAATTTCCATGGGTAGTTTTTTTGTGTTGTGTTAGAATTTCCATGGGTAGTTTTTTTTGTGTTGTGTTAGAATTTCCATGGGTAGTTTTTTTTGTGTTGTGTTAGAATTTCCATGGGTAGTTTTTTGTGTTGTGTTAGAATTTCCATGGATAGTTTTTTTGTGTTGTGTTAGGATTTCCATGGGTAGTTTTATGACCCTGGTGGTAGAGTGACAATGATTCTGCACTATGAACTTAAGGAAACTGTCACTGGAACGCGTTTTGCCTCTCTCTCAGCCGCTTTCACGATCGACACATTCTCCTTTAAAATAAGTAATGAGTAAATAACAAATAAATAATAAGTGAGATTGATAAATAAATGGTCTAAAATACGGCGAAATCTTAAACTTTGCTTCCATGATCGTCGTTGCATTCATTGTGTTTGTTGTTGAAGGGGAAGAGGAGGAGCAAGAGGAAGTATTGGTGTGCAGGGAAAGGCTAGTAGTTCTTGTTTCGCATTTGTGTAAAAAAAATGAAAATGTGAAGGAAAGCAAAAAGAAACAGCTAAAGAAATAATGTG